>NC_142063.1:227263297-227456631 GCF_059756535.1 Pantherophis guttatus | reverse complement strand
TCTCACCAAAATGCTCCTATTTTATCTACTCTCATAAAACATGCTTTTGAACTGCTAGGTGGACAGAGGCTGAGATAAGGGACAGAATCCCACCCTGCCATGCAGTTTCTGGGCTAAAATCACTGGAGCTGAGAGCATCTCTAGCATCATTAAGCTACCGAGCCATCGCACCTCCCCCTGGACATAATGAAAAACTCAGAGACAAGTTTTAGGAAATGGTACAACATGCTGAATAAATGTGATCCAGGGAGAAAAACTACTCAGTTAAGTGACATGAATGGGAATGGGATGAAAGAGAAGAGAAACTAATGGAAGCATTTGAATACCCAATGTTTAATGAAAATGACACCTATGCATGGTTAACCAGTTAGGAAAGACCATGCTCTTTCAAATATCTGGTTTAAACAAAACTCTGCTTATACTGTAGGTGTACATGGTAAAAATGAATTGATTGTTTATCCTAAAAAATGAATAGAATTAGTGATGCATGTAAGAACGATAAGAAGTTCTCAATGGGAAAGGAATGAAAAGGTATCCAAAAAATAGTTTTAATCTCACAATAGAATCAGTGGAAAGAAGACAGAAAGAACAAGAGTGTGAAAGCTCTTTTGAACAGCAGAGAAACAATTAAGTTGCAAAGGACCACAGAAATGTGTGCAGTTGTCCTAATGGAAAGTATAAAAAAGATGTTCAGCAAAATGATGACATGAAGCAAAGGGGAAAAAAGCAATTGTTTAAGGAAACAATTGTCACAAACAATGAGGGTGAGAGAAATATATAATGTGTATAAAGAGGAAAAAAAGTTGCAAAGAATACAGTCAAGAGATCAAGGAGCTATTAACATAGAAAGAAAGCAGATAAAACGCAGAAGGATTTTGGCAGAATGTTTTTGGGAAACATTTTGGGAGTTGGTTAAAAGAGCTAAATAAGGAGCTTCCACTAGCATGAATGGAATTAAAGATAAATGTGATGAATAATTTAAGATGAAAGTCAAGAGAGAGAAGGCTGGAAAAATATTTTAGAAATGCGAATGGGCATCACAGTGATATGTTAAAGGTGGAATAAGAGAAAAATGTGATGGAAAGGGAAAATGGTAAAAAGGAACGCATACATGCTGTGAAAATATTGAAAATTAGTAAGGTGGCAGATATAAATGTAGGACAACTGAAGAAATGTAAACTATGTATATGATATCCTTGGTGCTCTCTGAGCTTGGTCGTTTTCTTGCAGATATTTCATTAGCAATAGCAATAGCTATATAAGCAATATATTGCTTATATACCACCCCATAGTGCTTTACATGCCTTCTCTAAGCAGTTTACAGAGTCAGCATATTGCCCCCAACTATCTGGTTCCTCATTTTATCAAAGTCGGAAGGATGGAAGGCTGAGTCAACCTTGAGCTGGTCCGGATTGAACTGCTGGCAGTGGAATGCAGAGTTAGCCTGCAATACTGCATTCTTAACCACTGTGCCACCATGGATCATTATCCAAACTAGGTAACACTAGCACTGATGATGTTACCTAGTTTGGGTAACAAAATGTCTACAAGAAAACAAACAAACTCAGAGAGGACCAAGGACCCCACATTTCAACTCTGAGCTATAAATATTCTCCTTTATTGGTATATATAAAGTGGTTCTCTCACTTTATTTATTTGTTAAATTTATATGCCACTCACTTCACTGACAAGGAACTCATGGAGTGGCTTTGAGAGTCATTTTATGGATGTGAGTGTGGGTGAAGAGTAAGTCACATCTAACAATTGGAAGGATGTCATTTTCTGCCCTTGCACATTGCACATTGATTGTTGAATGTCATAGAAGTGGTATATGATGGAAATATAAATGGAATGCTTAGCAAACAGTTCAACATTGAAAAAGGAACAAGCCAAGGATAAATTGTTTACCTCCTTGGTTATTTGTTATTGTATTGATGGATAAACATGTGAGGAATACTAGAGAAGAAGTTAAAAGTATATTGTATGATGTGAATCTGACAGCTTTAGTTCATAGATAACGGCATGATTTGGCTGAGAACCTTAATGATTTGCAGTGAATGTTAGGATAAATTATACAATGCAGCCAACAGTAACTTTTAAAGTTAACACAGCAAATGTCAAGACAATTATATTTGAAAGGTGACATGGAGTGAATCATTGTAACTTATACAAAAATAGGGGAGGGAAACAGAATAAGTAGATGAAATTGTGTAGCTTGTTAAAATGTGATATGTAGTTGATTGTGTAAAATGAATGTTGATTGAAAATGTGAAAATGACAACACAGTATGGCAGGCTTCTATTCGTTCTGCTGTGTAAAAGTGTATAATGCTATATAAAATTTAAACGGAATGGGAATGAGTTATTTTAAAAATCTATGTGTGTGCAGGGCTAAAAATTAATGAGCTCTGAATTAATGTGCATTGAATAAAAAAAATGAGTCATATGGAAGAGGGATATATGTATTTAACCAGAAAGATCAATTTGTTTTGCCACCCATTTGATAACTGAGGCATCATTTTAGATGCACATACTCTACACTTTTCTCTCTTAGTTTGAAGTATCATAAGTTTACTTCTGCCAAGTTCATGGTTTTGCATTTTCTAAAGCAGCTTAGCAAGATAGCTCTTCCAATTAAACCTCTTGGCCTGATGACTCATCAATTAGTCTTATCATATATTTTTTTTATCAGAGGACTGCTGCTCTTTTCTACCAGCCTACTTGCTGGGCTTACATGCCCTGGTGTACTGTGCCTCTAGCTAGCATAGCAAAAAAATGTCCCAGGGCACCACATTTTAGTACAGAAGTATGTGATCCTCCAAGAAATATTTATCAAGAACCCTCAGGCAGAACTCGCTGTAAAATATCAACTCCACTTGACCTCTTCTGAACAATTTTTTTTTTATTTTACCAAGCAGATTCTCCTTCCCTACTTTCTTGAGCACAAAGAAATTCCCAGATCATTATTTCAGCCTTTCACTGGCAGAATTTGTCAGGTTTACAAAATATTTGTGATAGTTTGCACGATGTTGTAATTATTTAATCTAGAGATTCTGAACGGTGTGCTATACTCTTGTAGCTTCAAGGAAAGAGAGCTTCCAGCTGGGGCCTCAAACACAGTCATTGGAGATTTAGTTTTGTCCATTCTTCTTATCAACATTTACCTCCAAATCAGGGCAACAAACTTACAAACTTCCCTGTCAACTTGATGCTGTCATTGGGAATCAAGGAATTCACACTAATACATCAGATATTCATTGTAGGTATAAGCAAACCTTAAGTGTAAGAGAGCCAGCTTTTACAAAGGTCACATCTCCATGTCTCAGCATCATCCCTCACGCTTCTGAGGTGAGAGATAGGAATTCCTGCAACCAGTTCCTTTCTGTTTCCATCTATCTGTTGGCTGGAGTCAGCAGGATCTCCTAGTTTGGTCCTGTATATCCACTTCCAACCAAGAGCTATCAGAAGAGAAATGCTTATCCCTTCTTTGAGTGCAGTTAGTTAAATTTTGTTCCTTTGCTTAGGAATCTCTAGAGCGTCAGATGGAGTCAAGCTCTTTTATTTTTTTCAGTAGTCAGGTATAATCCATAATCTGCACACCATTCTCTAGTTCCACAAGCTGACTAACTTTATTCCATGTTGTCTTGATCTTAATTTCTAAACTCATTTTCCAGTGGGATATGTACTAGTGTTGATGGTACAGCCAAACATCTCCAGAATTACAGCAGCTGTAGCTGTAGCTTATACCAGTTTCTTGGTTTGAATTGTGGTGGAAGTAGGGATGGTTGTGAGGGCTCTGTTGGCATCTTCTAGCACACCATCTGATGGTACTGAGCCTTGGTAATCAATCCTGAGGGTTGATTTGTAGCTAGTTTATCCCCATGCCTCTTACATTTCAGAATTATAATACACCAGGCAGAGGTATAACTTGTGAAACAAATACAAAGTTTTCATGGTGGAGATATCAGCTGCTGTGCTCTGTAATAGAGGGGGTGGCAGTGATGTTCAAGCTTCATGTGTGTGGCTGCCTATCTAGTTGTTCTTCCCAGTCTTCTTGAGTCCGTGCTTGAAGTTACACAGCAGGACATATACCACACATATGCTATCCCCTGAGAACTACTAGCCATGATGGTTGAAGCTAGTAGCTTTCTTTTCATTACATAAACAGGGGGCATGTCAGATCATTGACATTCACTGCTGAAAATCATGAAGCCCGAAGAAGGCTTCAGTGCAATCCTCAAATATTTTATTAGCTGACAGATCTGTTATTTCTCTAGTCACTCATGGAGGAAAGTCTTATTTATTTCTATGGTGCATGGCAAAATGCATGCAGCTCCTTCTTTAGCTTGGAACCTATAAACTGATTTAACACTATTGCATCTAGTGGCAACTGTTAAACATATGGGGACTTGTGGCTTCACATGCTATCATCTGAAAGTAGATTGTTTCACCCGAAGTAAGTTTTATGTAGATTGTAATTATAAGAAACCCAGTGATATAGTTAGACCCTGCTAATAACCACTGTCTGCTTTAATTGTCATACATGATAAGGTCTTGGCTCCTGGCTTGAAAACTATTCAGCTAGACAACTATTCAGCTTGAGCTAATTGTGGATTACATTGCAAATTGCTGTATGCTTGGGTTGTCCCTCTTCATTTCTCCACATTTCTTTAATCAAAACTCATTCATGGATGGAGGAAACACAAGATCACGCAGAATCAAAAACTTTATGTTCTTTAGCATGTCTTCCCTTCCTCCTCCTCCTCCTCCTCCTCCTCCTCCTCCTCCTCCTCCTCCTCCTCCTCCTCCTCCTCCTCCTCCTCCTCCTCCTCCTCCTCCTCCTCGAAGTTCAGGTTATGAATGAAAACACTGAACCTTATTATAGAAAATAAAATTTCCCTCCTTTTTGATTTATTTAGAAATAACTATTTCTGCTCTACTCGTAATATAAATATCTAATAAGCATGTCTTGTGGAACAATCCTTATTTAAATAATTAACGCACTGTAAGCCGCCCTGAGTCTCCGGAGAAGGGCGGCATATAAATCAAATTAAAAAAAAAAAAATCCCCAGGTTTTCCAAGGTTGAAAGACAGTAGAATAAAAAAATATATATCTGGAATCTAAAGCTTTGATTTGCACTATAACAACCTTGGTGACTTCAGAGAGGTTGATTCTGATTTACCTAGCCTTCAAATGAGATTTGAAATTTAACATGATTATATATACAACAGAAGACAAATGCTGTTTCTCACAAGAAACATGACCTTTTGAAAAAAGGGACTATTTCAAAATCATAAACAGATAATAACTCACTCAGTTTTTCTTCTGTTTTTTTAACTATTCCCCTTATTGTATCTTTAATTTTGATTACATATATGTATACTTGTGTTATAAGGATACATAATGTATAATATATATAGCTTATTGTAGGATAGATATGAATGATGGTCACTAAGAGTTTCACCTTATGAAGGCACATAATGAAGTAAGACAATAGAAATACAGTGGTGCCCCTTCATTGATGCAATACCATCTGCCAACCAAATGGACTGTTTTCTCCACCCTCCCAATCCACACCTGGTACAATCCTGAAATTATCTACAAATGATTGAGAGACCTTCAGTAATGGGACACACAAGAAAGTTCAAACCAGAGAGGGCTGAGAGGATGCCTGCAAATAAGCAGAAACTTACTTATGGACCACAGAAAGTAGGAGACCTCTAATAAGTTATCATACATAGCTGGTAAAATATTTCTGACTTGATAGGCATGTCAGTGTGTGTGTGTATGTGTGTATAGATGGATGGATGGATGGATGATAGATAAATAGGTAAATAGATAGATAGATGATGGATAGATGGGTAGATGGGTAGATGGATCGATGGATAGATAGATAGATAGATAGATAGATAGATAGATAGATAGATAGATAGATAATAGATAGATGATAGATGGATGGATGAATGGATGGATGATAGATAAATAGATAAATGATGGATAGATGGATAGATGGATAGATGGATAGATGATAGATAGATAGATAGATAGATAGATAGATAGATAGATAGATAGATGATGGATGGATGGATGGATGATAGATAAATAGATAGATGATGGATAGATGGATAGATGATAGATAGATAGATGGATAGATGGATGGATGATAGATTGATAGATAAATAGATAAATAGATAGATGATAGATAGATGGATAGATGATAGATAGATAGATAGATAGATGGATAGATGAATGGATAGATGGATGGATGGATGATGGATGGATAGATGAATGGATGATAGATAAATAGATAAATAGATAGATGATGGATAGATGGATAGATGGATAGATGATAGATAGATAGATAGATAGATAGATAGATAGATAGATAGATGGATAGATGGATAGATGGATAGATGGATAGATGGATAGATGGATAGATGATAGATGATAGATAGATAATAGATGGATAGATGGATGGATAGATGGATAGATGGATAGATAGATGATGGATGGATGGATGATGGATGGATGATAAATAAATAGATAGATGATGGATAGATAGATCGATGATGGATGGATGGATGATAGATTGATAGATAAATAGATAAATAGATAGATGATGGATAGATGGATAGATGGATAGATGGATAGATGATAGATAGATGATAGACATACATACATACATACATACATACATACATACATACATACATACAACACAACACAACACAACACATAATATAGTACAGCTATGTATCTAGACCTTGATGGCTTGTGACCCCATGACAGACCCAAGAGATGTGGGTGGATCGCATCAGGTAGGATAGGAAAGGCATGGGAAGATTTCCTGGATTGAGCCAAATGGAGACAGTTTTGCCAACAAGTAGACTAGGAATAATGCTATGAAGCAGCAGCATAAGAAGAAGGCATAGCTTGTCGACTCCTCCACTATAGGATAATTAGAGATGCCATGGAAGAATATTCAAAGTCTAGACAGGTCCTCAGGATCAGAATGGGGAGATTTTATTGCTCCCCACTCTGATTTTACTGTTTCCAGCTCACTACTCCCCTGCCTTTCCTTTGTTTTCCCAGATGTCTGCATTTATGGATGCTTTTACTTCCCTCCCCATGACACTAATGCAGACATTTTCCTTCTTCCTTTTTTATCATTGCTTTGACGTTACAGCAATCAAAGCAATAGGTAGAGGTTTGTTCTTTTGCTCCTACTGAGAGTTGAGCTTCATGGAAACAAAATAGCAACATTCTAACATTGCCACTTAAAGATTTTATTTATTTATTTTTTTTTGCTTAGAAGGAAGGGAAGCTTTGCATTAATGTGGCAAGGAATGGAGAATCAAAGCAAGATGCTTTATTCAGTGTTGGCAGAAATGCAAAAGATTTTCATGTAAAAATTATAAAGGTTGAATGGAACATGAGGTTCTAAGAATGAAGATATTTCATTCGCTTAACAGGCCATGGTTGGATCAATCTCAAGTTTATATTTTTAAAAAATGGCCAGCAAAAAATATGGTAGGGCAGCAGCCCAAGATGAAATGGCCGCATGGAATAGTAACCAGTTGCTGGAAGAGAGAGGGCAGGGCAGGCATGCAGTCAATCAGAACTGAGCTTGATACTAGAATGAAACACAACTCTAGCTTAGGTTGGAAAATAGCAATTCTGAACTAAAACTGGAAATAAAATGTTTGGTGCATTTGCAATGAGCTGGAATAGAAGAAGGATTGCTTCATAGATGATGTAAGACTGGAGGAAATAGGCTAAAGTTCACAGTGAAGGTAGTTCTCATTTAGTGTCTACAATTGAGACTTGGTCATTAAATGAAGTAGTCCTAAAGTCACCCATAACTTGCTAAGCAAAACCACATCTCTGCTTATGATCTTACTTCAGTTTCTTTTACTTTACTGACCTGTGCAGGTCATAAATGTAAGGATTGGTTTCTAAAATTACTTTTTCACCACCATCATAATTGTGAGCAGTCACTTAATGAGGCAGTCGTTATATAGGGACTACCTGTATATAGCCTTCCAATGATGCATTATATTACTACACCTCTTGTATTTCTCACTACTGAAAGAAGAAAAAAAGGAAGAGGCAGCAGCCTCACTAAAAGGTCTAAAGTCTAAGTAGAAGAAAGGGGAAAGTTCATATTCTCTCACTCATATACCTGTTAAACATGAGGCAGTCACCATATGATGCAAATAGAGCAGGGATGTGGATCAACAGGTTTGGATGCCTCCAATATAACTGTCTTTGCTCATTAAGAATCCATGTCACATATAATCAGAGCAGTGGTGAAATCCAAATTTTTTTACTACCGGTTCTGTGGGCATGACTTGGTAGGCGTGGTGTGGCATGGTGGGCATGGATTGGTGGGCATGGCAGGAGAAGGATACTGAAAAATCTCCTTTCCCTCCCCACTTCTGGGGGAAGGATATTGCAAAATCCCCATTCCCTCCCCAATCCTGGGGGAAGGATATTGCAAAATCTCCATTCCCACCCCACTCTGGGGCCAGCCAGAGGTGGTATTTGCTGGTTCTCCAAACTACTCAAAATTTCCGCTACCGGTTCTCCAGAACTTGTCAGAACCTGTTGGATTTCACCCCTGAATCAGAGGTAGTTCTTTGTTCTATGTCCTTGATGAGGGTCCTAAGGTCACCCAAAACGATTACAAGAGCAAAAGGGGGCAGAAAAGTGAAATGAACTTTTTAAAAAAACTGTATAAAGAAATGAACAGAAAATTGAATATGCTTTTGGAATATTTTTACTTTTTTTGTTATTTTTCCTATAGCAAGAAAATGATTTTATTATTCTATGATTCTGTGATTTTGATGCATGGAATCTTTATTCACAGTCAAGGGACATATTTCTCTTCCTTTAAAAAAAAATATTAAGAATTTAACACAGAAAACTAACGAGAACTAATACAACATTTAAAAAGAAAAAGGAGACGAAAGAGATATCTGTAGATAATATATTTTCTCTGATTAATTTAGCCATCACTGCAAGTTTCATTATATTCATCAACTATTCCTCCATTAAGGTTAAAGTCGAGTTTTTCCACTTTTGCACATATAATAATCTTACTGCACTTGTCATATATAAAAACAAAGTTCCATGACTTTTTTTTCTTCTGTCCATTAATCCCAAAAGAAAAAAAAATCTAGTTTCAATTGTATGTTAATCTTGAAAATTTTCTGCATTAGTGTATGTATATGTATCCAAAACTTTCTGACTATTTTACACATCCATTCAAGATGATAAAATGTCTCTTTGTGTTGTTTAAAATTCCAACATAAATTTAAAGTACTTTTACACATTCTAGACTATTTTTCTGGTGACATATATCAACAATATATCACTTTACAGACATTCTCTTAAGGATTATAATACAATATAAATTCACTCATTTCAACCACTTATGTTACCATTGTTCCATTTGTATATTGAAACCATTTTTGCCCGTTTTATCATCATTTTGTGACTTGTGCTTCTGTTTCGTATTTCAATAAAAGTTTATACATTTTAGCAATTATACTTTTCCAATCTACAATGTTGAAAACTGTATATTCTTTTATCAATTTAAAATGTGGTAACAATTGTCTATAGGCAAACCATTGAAAAGATATCCATCTGCTATAAAACCTTCTCTTTGTTCTGACCTAGGCTTCCTTAGAAAGTATAAAGCACAATCTTAGTCCTGCAAAACCTCTTTTATTTATACGACTGTAAATTACTTTCATTTACAGTTCGCAAGGCTTGATAAACAGTCTTTCAGAGGAAGGTTATCAACACCCACCTATCTCACGTGGAATGCTGCCAGAGAGCTAATTTCCAGACACAGGGCAAGGCCAAACTTGGCACAGAGTCACAAACAGAATTTTCAAATCTTGAATCAGCCAGATGAACTAATTGCTTCCTGCAAAAAGCTCATATCCCGTTTGCTCTTCTTTTATGTCTTATGGGAGGGGCCAATCATCTCCAAGCCTTACTCCCAAGAAAACAACCCTGTTTTCTTAATTGTTCTTGTTGTCTGGCAGCTCTGAGCATGCACACACTGGGAACAGGCTCATGTTGTTCTTCTGCCTCGCTTCTGTCAGACTCCGAAGGCTGCACATAACTATCAGATGGACTTGGCCCCCTCTCTGCCTCCAATGCAGAGCCCTCATCCGAGCTTTCTCCAGCCCCCAGGACTGGCCCAAGTTTCTCCCCAACCTCCTTACTGTCCGACTCTGCTCCCAGCTCCACTGGCCGCTGGCAGGCCACAACACTCTTGATTTCATTTTACATTCCCTTTGAAAAAAATGTAATATCTTACAGTAGATTAACAGTTTATGTGTATTTATGCATATTTTAAATATGCATATCAGCAACAGAAAGAAACTATGATGTCACACGAAATACCATCCCGACCCTGGCAGATCATTAGTATGGACTTGTTTAATTATGCAGGGAAAGAGCACTTGATAATAGTGGACCATTATTCAGATTATTGGAAAATTGACCTCCTTCCAGACCTTTCAGCTGAGACCACCATCAAGAGATGTAAGTCTCAGTTTGCACGTTATGGGCAACCAAATATAGTGATTACAGATAATGGTCCTCAATTTGTAAGTCTGCAATTCAAGAAATTTGCTGCTGAGTGGGAGTTTGATCATATTACTTCATCGCCACGTTATCCGCAAGCGAATGGAATAGCCGAATCAGATGTAAGGATTGCTAAGAACTTATGTAGGAAAGCACATGGTGAATGTAGCGATCTGTGGAAGGCTATTTTACATTGGAGGAATACTCCAACCGAAGGTATGGACAGTAGCCCAGCACAAAGATTAATGTCACGGAGATTAAAGATGTCCTTACCCGTGGCAAATAAGTTGCTTGAGCCCGTGGTGACGCAAGGGGTCCCGGAAAGGCTACGGCAGAAGAGGCAAGTGGCGAAGGCCAAATATGATAGATCTGCAAGAGACTTGCCAGAGTTAAAGGTGGGAGAACAAATTCGGATGAGAAAACTGCTTGGAGATCGGATTGGCCGTTGGGAAAGGGGTACCTGTTTACAACAAGTGGCACCTCGCTCCTATTTGGTGGAGGTTGGAGGAACCCAATATCGGCGGAACTGTTTGGACTTGCGTGTGGCTGAGCAACCAGACTCCTCATATCCAGTGGGTGGGTCAGAGCCATTTGCCAAGCCAAACCTACTTAAGGTTAATAAAGAATGCTCGTCTGACATTGATGACAGTCCTGAGCAAGTTGGTGTGTCTGGTGATAGCCAAACATCCGAGGCTTCAGAAAATGGTGAGCGAAGAGATTCGGCCTGCGTGAGAGAGTCAGGTGTGAGAGAGCCGGTCGTTACTCGGAGTGGTAGATGCTCACGCCCCCTGAGCCGGTCGTTACTCGGAGTGGTAGATGCTCACGCTCCCCTGATAGACTCAATTTGTAGAAAGTGTTGCTGTTATTAGAAAAGGGGAGATGTTATGGGGTTGTGTTGCTTTTAATCTTTATCTCTATGTGCCTCTATGAGGTGTTTCCAGTTCCTGGGTGTTGCCTTGGAAGACGCTTTATAAGTGTTGTTTGTTAGTTTTAACTTTGTTAATAAAAGCATATCCGAAACAACATCAGCTGGTTTCATTTGTATATCCAGTGTCACATCTTCTTCAATATCATTCTTGTAGCTTATCACTTAAATTTGACACACTAATTTGATTAGACACAGTGAAGGATATTTTTGAAAAATGCACCCAGAAGTTAATTTTAGGAGTGTCTGCCTCTATGGATAGATTATGTTGAAAAGATGTTATGGAAGAGGAATAAGTTTTATTGGACAAGATTGAGACTGATCTGAAAGTGGAGTTTAACAAATTTATTTATTATTTTATTAACGTCATGTAGATAATATTTTTTCACCGTGAAGTAGGAATTGGAAATTAGCACTTGAAATTTATTATATTAGAAAAAGTTATTCTTGTTAGGTATTTATTTTCATGTGCCTCACAGAATGGAGAACAATCAGAATTCTTCCATCTAAATCAGTATTAATTGACCACCCGTTATTGTATGGATCAATTCCTGATTTCTTAGTTTCTGATTTTTTTCAGAACTTATGTCAAGGTCATGACAGCTGTTACTAGTTGCAGACCTCAAGACATAACATTTTCTTCTTGTAAAATCTACTTTTTTAAGGCTGCACTTTCTTTTCAGCAAAGCTCTATCACAGAGATGGAATTTAGTGATTGGACTTCATTTCCTAACAGAGCTGAATAAATGAGTGTGAACCTGCAACAGGAAGAAAATGAAATAAAAGACCTTATAGGTGAAAGGTTTCAATCTCTTTTTACTGGCATGGGGAAAAAAATTGATTTGATTTTCCCTGCCTGGACAGGACTCTTAAGTTTTGCTCCATATATCATAAGCTTAAGAAAAAAGTAGGATGCAGGCAATAAATTGATGTCATTGTTAGAAGAAATTTAGCAGCAAACCTGTCCATCTCTGATGTCCACTGTTAGAAAAAGGTATGAAAGTACAGTAGAATTTTTTTTTCGGTTTCCAAAATTTGTGAGAAATCTGGCAAGCCATAAAGTTTCCCATTCCTTTCTGTCTTTATCTGGAAAGCTTGAATCAAAACAGCCACATTTTAATCACCACTCCTAGTTACAAAGCTCTGTGTATCAAGAATCCTGATAAGTCAAGATTCCTTATTGTATGAATTTTGTAAGGAGGCTGTCAAGCCACTGTTCTAAGTAGAAAGTTCAGAGCAGGGGTGAAATCCTCCCGGTTGGGACCGGATCGCCTGATCCGGTAGCAATGGCAGCGGGTGGTTCGGAGAACCAGTAGCAAAAATCCCTGCGTGCCCCCCCCCATGCCCAGCTGAGCTGCACGATCATCAGAGGCTTTTTTTTTTTACTTTTAAAAGCATTTTTTCTACAACCTCTTCCGACAAAAAAATGCTTTTAAAAGTAAAAAAAAAAAGCCTCTGATGATCGCGTGGCTCAGCTGGGCATGAGGCTCGTCAGAGGCTTTTCAAAGCATTTTTTTCTGCAACCTCTTGGCCAAAGAGGTGGTAAAAAAAATGCTTTGAAAAGTCTCTGACGATCCCAGCTGAGTTGCCTGATCGGCAGAGAGGCATTTTTTAAAAAGCCCCTCTGATGATCCCAGATGAGTTGCCTGATCGGCAGAGGCTTTTCAAAGCATTAGAAAAAATGCTTTGAAAAGTTAAAAAAAAACAAAAGTTGGCCACGCCCACCCAGTCACATTACCCCCACCCCCACCAAGCCACGCCCACAGAACCTGTAGTAACAAATTTTACATTTCACCCCTGGTTCAGAGAATTCTTTTATTTTAAGGCATGTGGTTATGAATCAGTCTAATAATTCTTCTGTAGAGATGGAGAAGTTAAAGACCGTGTACATCTTTGTTTGGGGAAGATTCAGATTGGTCTGACCTTGAAAAATATTCCAGAATTCTCCTATCTACTCATACTGCAAAGCACACTGTAACCTGAGACAAACAGTTAAACAAACTCTTGATAAGTTCTAAATTTATCTGGAATTAGATGAAATGGAGAAGGAACTTCAAAACTCCTTTCTACACAAAAAGTGCTCATTGCTGGAAAACAACAGGTTGTAAATCTTATTCTAATTGTTGTTATCTTTGTTTCTCCTATTTTTCAGCCACAATTGGCCTTCCTTGATTTATGTCTTTGGCTCCTGACTTCATTTTCTCTGTTCGTGAGTTTTCCTGATTTTTACTCCTGCAATTACAAAGGATTGGTCAAGATGTGGAGCTCCAGATTTTCAGTCATCATTTACCAATATGCTGGCTTGGGATGCAAGAAACAATAGTAATATTTGGAGGGTTAACAAATATCTGGATTTCAGGTGACTGTGTCTTAAGTCCCTTTCACGATTTTGCAAGTTGTGGCAGAGATGTTCAAAGAAGACATACTTAATGCTCAGCTATTTTAGAAATCTTAACCGACCGGTGTCAATTATGATTATACCTAAAATGTATAATTTAGTATCTCATCTCTTAGCCATGAGCCATTTCTAAGATTGTTTGTGAAAAGTGGGGAAAGGAAAAATGAAACACCTTTGGTCAATCTGGATTCTTGGAGAAGATTTCTGCTCAGCTTGGAAGTAATATTGAAACTCTACATGAGATGGACAGCTATACAAATGGAATGAATGAATGACTGAATGAATGACCAAATGACTGACTGACTGACTGAATGAATGAATACGATACCCACCTCTTGTATAGAAAGAGGCTGTCCCCAGCAAAATAGCAATTAAATCTCATGTGCATCAAGCTCATTCTACTCCAAGACCCTTGAATAATATTCTAACACAGATGTTACTAGTGTAACTGCCCATTCTAGAAAATAAGAAATTTGGATCTATCACTAATAGTTGATAGATTTACCATTTAAAACAGATGAGATGTGGTGGATCACATCAAGGCTTAAATTTGCAGTCACTGATATATTTTGCTTGAACCTAATGTTTTCTGTTTTGTGTCCCTGTTGAAATTGTTACAAGAGGAAAACTGTTCTTTTGTTTTTGAAGAAGTTACCTTTCCCATCACTGCCACTGCCATGTTTAAATGTTTATGGAGATTCTCAGTCTCTCAGGTCATGGTTGTCCCAAAGGTACTTATTCAGAAGGCAACTGGACTTTGTTTTTCCTTGTTTTGCTTCTTATCCAAGAAGCTTCTTTGGTTCTGACTGAACTGAGAAGCTTCTTGGATGAGAAGCAAAATGTCTTCAAGGAAAAACACAGTCCAGTTGCCTGTTGAATAAGCACCTTTGGGACACCATCATGTTTGCATATTACATCAGAAGAAGACATTTCCCTATATAATAGATGTTGTATATTTTATTAATAGAAGAAACAGGTCAATTAAATCACAGGATTTATGCACAGATGAAGCTTCTGCAATAGATTCCTTATTATTTATATGGAAGCAGCTCGAAGTGAGAATACCTTTTGCTTAGTTATTTATGAAATGAATCATGGAATTTGTTCTGAATTTATATTGAAATACTCTTTGTGCTGTGAAAAATGTCTACTATTTAATTTATTGCTACTCAGCTTATAATTTAATATATGATCACTTGATTCTCTCCTAATATTTAACTGTGTAAAAATAACATTTTGGGAGTTAATTCATGTTTGCCATTATTAAAATATATATCAAACATTATAAAATAGTAGACATTGTAATTGGTATATATTCACCTATCTCACAGCATAATTCCATATAAGCCCTATATTTAAAAACTGTGAATTTTAATAAGATCAATACATTGTGAATTGAAGGATTTTTTCTTTTTCTTATTACACCTAGTTCTATTTAACTAAAATCATCTGAATAGAAAAATCTCATGATCTCAAAACTAAAGACGAACTACATTAACATTGATTGTCTTGTTGATAGATCTGTCTCTTGGATCAAATTTTAATTCTGTTTGTGCTTGTGGGTTTTTTTTTTTTCATGTTATACCACAATTAACTGGCATGCATGTGTGCACTGGGAAGCTGAGATTCTGGTTTTCAGCACACACATGCGTGCCAGCCAGCTGGTCTTTGCACGTGCATGAATGTCAGGGAGTTGCTCTTCCGGTTTTTGGGACTCCTCTGCGCACACACGCACACTCCCATTTTGGCACTCAGTGCCAAAAAGGTTCACCAACACTGTTCTAGATGATGGTGAACTTCAGCTCCCAGCAGTCCCAGTAAGAATGCCCAATAGGAAAGCACTGGGATCTCGAGATCAGCTATTTCTGGAAAGCTGCATTCTTATTCTGAGTAGATTTTGATCAAACATTGGAATAGACCCTCTCCACTGAATTCCAGATAGGCTTTTGTCTCAGTAGAGATCAAAATATTTTGGTTATGATCCAGTGGTGAAATGTAAAATTTGTTACTACCGGTTCTGTGGGCGTGGCTTGGGGGAGAAATGTGACTGGGTGGGCGTGGCCAATTTTTTTTTTTTTTTTTACTTTTAAAACCATTTTTTCTACAACCTCTTTGGCCAAAGGGATTGTAGAAAAAATGCTTTTAAAAGCCTCTGATGATCCCAGCTGAGCTGCATGATCATCAGAGGCTTTTTTTTTAACTTTTAAAAAAGCATTTTTTCGGCCAAAGAGGTTGTAGAAAAAATGCTTTAAAAAAAAAAAAGACTCTGATGATTGCACAGCTCAGCTGGGCATTGGGGGGGGGGGTTGGGATTTTTGCTACCGGTTCTCCGAACCACCCGCCACCATCGCTACCGGATTGGGCGATCCGTTCCAAACCGGGAGCATTTCACCCCTGATATGATCTCAGCACAATAACTATAAAAAAAAACTAAAGCTAAAGCTAAAACTAAAACAATAAAACAATAAAACTAAGTATAACTATTATAGCTATAATATCTTATGTGCTATATAAGACATTTAAATATTGGGGTGTTTTTAGGCCAACTTCTCTCTTACAGTGCCTGTTCAAACACAATGGGATTTTTTTTTTAATTGATTTTGCCTGGATCCCTGCTAGGTTGCTGAAACTCCTGCATTCACAATTTATGAGGCATAGAGTAACTGATAGCACATTAACACTAACTCTTTGCTATATTTCTGTAGAGGTATCTTTAGAACATGACTGTACATTCATGGAATACTGTAATCTTTAACAGCCTGAAGAGCACAGAATCATTAAAACCCATTATCCCTAAAAACAGAATATTGAAAGCTATTCTGGCTTCAGCATTTCTGCAGAGTAGCATGATTGCATTTGTTTCTCCAGCTGAATTATATAAAGTGTAAGTGGGTACTTGTTCATCTGTCTTAATATTGTAGAAATGCAGGCTTAAGTATTTGTATTCATGGTCTTGTTTGTGTTGTCATAAGTATCATGCTAATAAAAAGAATTGGAGAAATCAGAACAAACAAATTAATGAGACAGATGAACAGCCCAAAGAAAATGTATGATAGTAGGTAACTGCATATGGACTCTTTACTAGCAGTACTAACTAAATAGGTCCAGTGAATTATGAACAAAAAGCTCTAGAAAACTACATTGTGATGAAAGGCTTTCATATTTTTTAAAATAAGCAACCATTATTTTGATCAGCAGTGATCTTTAATCTTCATTAATTGAACTCTGACTATATAACTCTCTGGAGATCAGCAAATGTGGCTCTATTAACTCAAGGCATAATTATAATCATTTTGAAATGGTATGCTGCATATGAACTGAAAATATACAGCAAGGGAAAAACACACATCCAGGATTCCTTAAAAAAATCAAAAACACGTATGAAACAAGACACAAATCAACCCGACAAATATTGACCAAATGACATGCTTCTAATATTGACTATGTATCTACAGCAATTCCAGTGAATATATCAATTTCAACTGCTGAGCAAGAATCTACATGCAAAAGTCTATTTTACATGATCTGTGTCAAATTCCAACTAATCATGACAAACTCTAGCCGAATACATCTTGGGTGTGTTGGATTATTATTTGCAGACTTTTCCACAATCAACATGGCCAATGATTGTGTGAAGCAAGGAATGCTCAGAATTATAATTCAGAGCATTTGGAATGTATATGGAGATTCTCACTTATCCAGGTCATGGTTGTTCCAAAGTTGTTTTTCAAAAGATTCCACACCCATTTGAACTATTCAGGTGACCCTGAGGACACAGAGAAATCTCCAAGTGGCCTCAAGGACTCTCAGAAAGAATGCTAATGACCAGGTGATTTCAAGGAATATAAATCCTTCTATTCTCCACCTTTCAGTCAGAACTGAAGAACTTCTTGGATGAGAAGCAAAATGTCTTCAAGGAAAATCAAGAAAGTCCAACTGCTTTTTGAAAAAAGCACCTTTGGGAGACTATATTCGGAAGGGTCTAGATTAGGAAGGAGTTGTATTAGTACTGTTCAAATTTAAAATTACACTTAAGTTATAACTCTCCCAATTTCTGTTGGGGAATTAGCCAGATCTAGACATGGTATTGAAAAGATATCATATAAGTAAGAACCCCATTCTGGCACTATGGGATGAGCAGTGCCTTCCTTATTATTTAAAATTGATACATAATTTTAATCTTGATGTTTTAAATGATGTATTTAGGGCTAAGAGTTAAAACAGGTGAGATATATGGAATGGAGGATTTATACCTTTTAAGAGCTTCTGGAATTCATTTGTTTGTTTCCACTTTGCATACCAATATGATTGTTTATATTTTCCCCAGCTTTATTCCTGAAAGGAAGATCAAAATAAGTTACTAGAACTGTATCTATGATGTAGTGAAGCTTTCTTTTACCTTAAGAGTACATTGGAACCACTCACTTCTAAGGGAGCAGAATGGAGCTTGGAATGTACCTGAAATAAAAGACTGAATCTAGTAATTTTATTTTTATTTTATTTTTATTAGTCCAATTTATATGCCGCCCTTCTCCGTAGACTCAGGGTGGCTTACAATGCATTATAGCAATAGCCTGCATACTTTTTTGTATATATCTGCTTATTAGGGCTTTCGGCCCCCACTAAGCGGTGTTGTTCTATACAAAGTTGGCTTATTGCCCCTACAATCCAGGTCCTCAATTTACCTACCTCGAAAGGATGGAAGGCTGAGTCAACCTTGAGCCTGGTGAGATTCAAACTTGCACTAATTGTAGGCAGCTGGCAGCTAAGTGCTAGCACTTAACAGCACTTTAGTCCGCTGCACCACTGAGGCTCTTAATCCTAGGGATTTCAAAAACTGAATATTAAGATGGCCGCTGCCCTCCTTGTATTTAATTTAAAATACACCTGTATCTTAAAATACACCAGCACCTCTTTGTAGATTTATGAATACCTATTTTTAAGTTGGTACCTCCAGCATGAATGAAAATGCTTGCCTTAAAATGCTAAGCATTGAATAAATGCTAAGTATGTCTCCTCTATTCTTCTCTTTAGACCTGACCTACAGATTCAATTTTTTAGCTATAAGTGTGACAGAAGAAATGTTTGTATAATAGGCTTACATGCATTCTGCATTCAGGTGCAGAATCCTTATCTTAGCTTGTGTCCCACATCGATCTGTTTGTTAGATTATTCCAGCCAACTATTTAATCTTACAAAGCAGCATTCTGTCTATATATAGGTGCAGTTCTTATTGATATGTATGTATGTATGTATGTATGTATGTATGTATGTATGTATGCATGCATGCATGCATGCATGTATATAGATATATAGGTGTGTGTGTGTGTGTGTGTGTGTGTGTAGGTATAGGTATAGGTAAAGGAAAAGGAAAAGTGCTCGTCTCTGTTTCTTAGGCAAGGGAGCCAGTGTTGTCTGAAGACATTTCCGTGGTCATGTGGCCAGCATGACTAGACTCTGAGATGCGCAGAACATTGTTAGCTTCCCACTGAAGTGGTATCTATTTATCTATTTGCATTTGCATGCTTTGGAACTGCTAGGTTGGCAAGGGCTGGAACAAGTAACAAGAACTCATTCCGTTGCACGGCACTTTGGTCTTAAACCCAGGTTGTCAACTTTCCAGCTAACAAGCTACGGAACTTAAAATTTTAAAATTTTAAAATAATTAAAATTTTATTTAACTAAGCTTTCGTCAGCCATCTGCTGACATCATCAGAGTATTAAACTACCATTACAGAGATCTCTGCCTTTATATGCCATTAATCAATTTGGCCCTTGCGTGTGTAATAGGCCCTTCCAGCCGTCTCCCACTTGTAATCAGCTGTGTTGTTTTTGCTGTCGTCATGCTGGATGATGGAGGCTTAATTCCTACTGTTTCCTCCCTCCTAGCTTGCTTATCAGTGGGGGATGATGTTAGCCTGTCAGCCATTGCAATTTGCTGCCTTGTCCGTGACCTCGTGATCAGCCAGGTTCATTTCTCATTAAACCTAACTGTTACAGTTTGAGACAACCCTGCCAGGTTGCTCTGTGTTTGGTCAGGACTAACTATGCCTTCACAGGCTGAGTCTGCATGCTCAGAGGTGGGGGGTGGGTGCCTTTGGTCTCTGCTCACTGTTGGAAAGCCATCTCTGCTCATCCTGCAGGGTCTTTCCTGGTGTCTCAAAGCCTGGTAGGCCGGTGGCAGTTCGATATGTCTGTTGATGGAATTGTTATTGGAGAATAAGGCTTCTTTTAGTAGGTGTCCTCCTTTAGTCCTATCATGGGCAATAACCTCAGCTTCTTGAAAATCAAATGTGTGGTTGTGCTCCTTCATATGTGTCCAGATCTGGGAGTGCTGTTCCTTGCATCAGACAGCCAATTCGTGTTCATGTACTCTGGTCTGTAACCGCTTGGCTGTTTCCCCTACGTAATTGCTTGCACAATTACTATAGTTGATGCGGTAAACTATTTAAGGTGTCTCCTCCTGGATAATGCTTCCTTTGGGCACATCACTCTCATTCTCAGTGTTTGGTCCGGCTTATGTGCCACTTTGACTCCATGTGCTGAGAGGATGCATGCAGCAGTTTCGGATACCCCCTGTACATATGGAAGCACCCTCCATGCAGGTTCCACTGGCACCTTCAAAAGGCTGCCGAACCCTAGGTGTAGCACACCTTCAGAAAAAGTCCATTGAGTATCCGTTGAGCTTGCAGACCTGATAAAGATATGCCTGCTCCTTGGCTTTAGCTGCTGGTGTACTACAATGAGTGTCTATCCTACTGAACAATGTCCGAATACAACTGATTTTATGTGCCTTGGGGTGATTGCTCTCATTATGTAAAATATGATCCGTGTTTGTGGTTTTCCGATATACATGTGTGTCAAGACTCCCGTCTGGGTTGCGATTGACTAGCACATCCAGAAAGGCCAGCGTGTTGTTGGTCTCTTCCTCCATTGTAAATTGAATGTTTAGATATATGGAATTGAGGGTTCTTATAAAGCTGGTTGTATCTCACCGTTTAATGATGACAAATGTGTCATTGACATAACGTGCCCAAAACCTGGGCTTGTAAATTTTCATAGCCTCATTTTCCAATTTCTGGAGGACCGCCTCTGCTACCACTCCCGAGATCGGAGATCCCATGGACATTCCCTTTATCTGTTTGTACCGATGGCTGCCAAATGTGAAATATGTCCGAAAGCAGAAATTCAGCAGGTGGAGGAGGTCATCTGTGCTAGGCGATTTGGGGTTGTGTGACTCCCTCTCCACTAATAATTCCCTTATAGTTAGGGCCGCCACCTCCTGGGGGATGGACGTAAATGGTTATATGAACAACTACAACATCTGGTTGAAGATGCCACTACCAGCGTGAGGTCCTCCACTGACTTTTTACAAAGGTTGGAGGGAGTGGGGAAGACGAGACTATGGTGTAATTTGATGTCGTGTCTCTGTTTACGTCCGTCACCCAGGAGCTGTTGCATTATCTGGGTAGTTTAGTCCAATTTTGGCTGAATTTTGCTCTAAGATTCTTTTAAAAATCAAACAAGCAGAAAATTGCATCAAGCCATTTTAAAATCAGCTGGATGGAATTTTAGGTAGAACGGGTTTACATCTTCAACTTACCTAGAGGCAAAGACATTCTGAAAGGAAAAAAGACATTACAAAATTAAAGTTTCCTTATATGTTGTCTTAATACTTAAAAATTGAATGGAAAAATCTGTTAAAATTCTAATTGGTAAGAAATACAAGTTATCTGATCAATTTTTAAAAAGGAAAGCAAACACTTTCTCGTCACTAAAATATGTTTATGTAAAGGGAGCTTTTGGGCTTTCTAATTTTACTTGCAAAATATCTCTGGGAAAAAAGATCTATCAGACCTTCTGCAGCACCTTTGGAATCAGATAGAAAAATATGCTTGTTTACTGTAGTGAAAACATTTATGATGACAAAGATGAGTAACCAAGATTTCATTATTTTGCGTTTATTAGATTATTTGGGTTTTTACTTCTGATAAAGTACTGCAGAAACGGATTGTGATACATGATAATTTGTTTCTATATTAGACTCTGTACTTCCCTCATTGTACGTTGTAGAATTAAGCAGATTAAAATGATCTCATCCCTTGCAGAAAGATCCCCTGATTAATGTTCATGTTTGGAAGAGTAGAGCCCATCATTAACATGTTATTGGCTGATTATAAGTTTGGAATAACACTTTCACTTTAAAAAGGGACATGTAAGTATTTTGTTGTTAGCCTTCTAATATACTTTCAGCAAGACATTCAAGAAATCCATTCACTTGAAGTGTACAGTCCTGTCTTCATAGACTACTCTTGCTGCTTGTGAGAAGGCAAGGCAAGAACCAATGGATGGAAACTAATCAAGAAGAGAAGCAACCTAGAACTACGAAGAAATTTCCTAATGGCGAGAACAACCAATGGAATGGCTTGCCTTCAGATATTGTGGATGCCCCATTACTGGAGGCTTTCAAGAACAGACTTGACAGTCGTTTGTTTGAAATGATATAGGGCCATGATGGCAAACCTATGGCATGCATGCCCAAAGTGGCACGCAAAGCCATGTCGCCCGGCACACGCAGCCTTGCCTGTTTGTGTTCTGGGTTTCTGATGCACATGCGCACGTGATGATCAGCTGTCCGCATGCACAGCAATGCTGAAAACCAGTGTGTACATGCACTGCAGCCAGCTGATTGTCGGGTGCACATGCGCGCCAGAACCCGGAGGTTCGGCTTTTCCAGAGTGCAATCCCTTCACATGTGCGGCAGTGCCGAAAACCGGCCTGTGCACATGCGATGGCCAGCTGATCATCGGGGCATGCATGTAGAACCCAGAAATTCAGCTTTTCCGGAGCGCAGCCATGACGAGTGCGCACACGTGACATTTCCGCGTGACCTCTTCGGCATTTGATGCCGAAAAGGTTTGCCATTAAACCTTTTGATGGTATAGAGTCTCCTGCTTGTGCAGGGAGTGAGGGATGTCCCAGGTACCTTCAACTCTGTTATTCTATGCTCTGTGTTCTTTGCTGTTTTATTCTCCAGAAAATATTCATAGGTTTAAAGATCACAGTCAAACTTGTATAATACATAACTATAAAACTTGCAAACATTTTTATGTAAGTACATTTTGTGCATTTTGTACTTGAACTACTCCAAGCAATAGAAGAAAAACTCAAGGAAAATACTTTTGAATTCTCTTGTGCTTTTGAGTTATTATTCTACTTGTAGTTATCTACTTATGTAGTTACATATTTTACAGTTCTAGTTATCTACTTATGGTTATCATAAATGGTTCAAGCAGGGATGTATAGTTCTGCTGAAATCAGTTTTCTGACAGCGTTTCTGATTTTATTTATACTTTTGTTTAGGTCTTCCTAACATGCTCTTAAAAATGGGACTATTTACAGTATGTGCTTCTTTTCTAAATAATTCTTTTTCTTCTTGGTCTTTGTGGTAGCCCCTTAAATATTGGAATACTTCTATCATGTCACCCTAGTCCCAGCCCTCTCTAAGTGGTTTACAGAGTCAGCGTATTGCCCCCAACAATTTGGGTCCTCATATTACCAACCCTAGAAGGATGGAAGGTAGAGTCAACCTTTGAGCCCAGTCAGGATCTAACTGCTGGCAGTCGGCTGAATTAGCTCGCAATACTGCATTCTAACCACTTCACCACCATGGCACAAAACACCACATTTTCAAACTAAATTTTAAAATAAGCGCACTCAGTTTCCAAAAGGCTTAACAAAGGAGTCCTTGGTCTCTCTGAACTGGTCTCTTTTTTGTTTGCAGATGTTTAGTGCTAGACTAGGTTTAATTGTTATTTTACTTTTTCAAAAAATGGAAAAGGCAGGACAAATACTCTGGTCTTTTCCGTTCCAATTACATAATCCCATAGAGATTACAAAATAAATCAGTGATGGTGAACCTATGACACAAATGCCAAAGATGACACACCATCACATTTTGAGTGACACACCACCATTCAACAACACCCAAGAACATTCTCAAAAGCACACCTTGTTCTCAAATTGAGGACCTATATACTGCACGAGCCAGAAATAGGGCTGTGAAAATATCTGCAAACTCCTCGCATCCTGGACATAAACTGTTTCAACTTCTACCCTCAAAATGACACTAATAGGGCACTGCACGTCAAAAATAATTGGAAACAAGGGCAGTTTTTTCCCCCGTGCCATCACTCTGCTAAACAAGTAATTCCCACAGCACTGTCAAACTATCTAGTCATCTTCCCTATTCCCTCTCACCTTATCTTTCTATGATTATAACTTTGTTGCTTGTATCTTACGATTTAAATTGTTTAATTCAGGGGTGAAATCCAAATATTTTTAATACTGGTTCTGTGGGCGTGGCTTGGTGGGCATGGCATGGCTTGGTGGGTGTGGCAGGGGAAGGATACTGCAAAACCCCATTCCCTCCCCACTCCTGGGGGAAGGATATTGCAAAACTTCCATTCCCACCCAACTCTGGGGCCAGCCAGAGGTGGTATTTGCTGGTTCTCTGAATTACCCAAATTTTCCACTACCGTTCTCCGAACTGCTCAAAATTTCTGTTACTGATTCTCCAGAACCTGTCAGAACCTGCTGGATTTCACCCCTGGTTTAATTAGTATCCTAGTATGATTTAAGTTGGTTGCTTATTTAGTATCCATGACTATCATTAAGTGTTTAATGTTTTATGATTAATGTATTTTTACAATGGCTATGATAATGATCTATCACTATGTACACTGAGAGCTTATTTACCAGTGACAAATTCCTTCTGTGTCTAATCACACTTGGCCAATAAAGAATTCTATTTCTACAAGATTTGCAGAATCTGTGAAGGCTGCACAAGAATGAGGTCTATTCTCAAGCAGCCTCTGGGATTTCTGAAAATTGTGTGGTTTTCATTTTTCATTTTTTGGGGGGAGGCACTTTGTGCATTTTTGGAAGCTGCAGAGGCCATGGAAGAGTATTGTTTGCTGCAAGAACAAAGGCCTTCTGAGACCTGGAAAAACCTTGGGTCGGCTGCAAGTTCCTGTCGATAGAAAGAGAACATTGCCCAAAAGTAAGCAGCACATGACAGATCATCAAGGCTCATGTGTCTTGTGGAACTGCACAAGGTGGACTTTTTGAGCAGTAGTGATGGCACTAGCTGACTTCAGGCCCAGCCTTGGTGCTGCCACCAAGTGCAACTGTTAAAAGTAGCCTAGATGGGGTAGGCCAGATAATTGTTTCTCTTCTATTGGAGATGGGGGTGACACTTCAGCAGAGTAAAATTTGGCATTTTCTGAATTTTTTGAAATGATAAGCCCTAAAGGTTTTCCATGGATGGATTGATAGATGGATGGATGATGGACGTATGGAAGAGAGAGAAAAAGCAACATTCAGGTACAAAAATTTAACCTTGTTGAATTTTGGATTATTCTAGACCCTTGATGGCGAACCTATGGCACGTGTGCCAGAGGTGGCACACAGAGCCCTCTCTGTGGGCACCCGCACAGTTGCCAGCTGCTCTCCTGGTTTCCAGCGCAAACATGGTGCCAGTAAGCTGATCCTCATGCATGCCGGAGCCCTGGAAACCCGAAGACCAGGTGGCCAGCGTGCACATGTACAGTGGCCAACTGGACTTTGAGGTTTTGGGGTTCTGGTGCGCTTGCACCTGCACACACATTCATTCCAGTTTGGGCACTCAGTGCCAAAAAGGTTCGCCATCTCTGTTCTAGACTCATGAATTGTAGACTCTGGGTGTTACGTAGCTTTAAGGTGGAAAATCTTTGAGAAATCAAGTCAGCAATCCTAAATTTATCTAGCAGTCCTTTCAACATTTCTTTTTCCCCAAATAGATCATAACTTGCCTCATTCTTGGAAAATAACTGGGCATTATAGCTATCTTAGAAACAAAATCAGAGCGTAATTGGCAAAAACAAAACTAAAAAAGAACTTGTGCTTCTGAGCATCTGAATGATAATTAGGAACTTTTTCGACATCATTAGTACATTCTAAATACAACCCTTAGTAGCACATGGGGAAATGAGAGCTGTAGAAGTAGGCAACATCCCAGCTGTGTACATTTTTAGTCTAGTAATTTTAGCATTTTACTTCCTCTATGGAGTCTCAATTAACTAGCAAATATTGGAGTTCACATTTCTTCCAACTGATATTTTGAACAAGAGCTGCTTATATAGCGTTTCTCAACCTGCAGAAGCAAACCGTACTTCCACACTATGAAGCTTCATAGTGTGGAAGTACGTTACCCATAGCTTTCTGCCGTTGCCCATTGATGTAATGAAGTACAATTCCTTTCACTTTAGCCAACACTCATGCTTATCGATAATAATAGGAAGAGTAGAAGAGAAGAATTAAGAGAGAAGAATGTCGTTTTGTCACTACCAATTTTCTATCTCCTAGGCTGGAAAGCATTTCTTGTTTCCAGAAGTTAATGTTGCTTCGCCAAAGGAGGCAAGATAGGATCTTCTTATTCCCTTAATGTACTCAACAGGAAGAATGTTGATATTAAGTGTCATGCGCCAGCATATAACTTTTATATACTGTTGTTGCTCTCTAGCCCCATCTAGTGGCCGGAGAGACAAATAACAGGATGTTGTTTGAAGTTGACCCCACCCCATTACCCATCAGCCCGCACTCTCAAAACAAGTGCACGCTGGGAACCCAGACTCCATTTCCTTTAGCATTTGGAGAAGGCAAAAGCACAAAGAAGAATACATCTTAATCTGTGGCACATGATCATCCAAGGACAAACGCACATCCAGGGTTGTCTTATCTCATGGGCCTGATGGGCATTTACCCATGGGCCCCATGAGCATAGGGACCCCATACTAATCTGTGTATGTTAACCCTTCAATGCACCTTGTATCATATAAATACAGCAACATATTTATTATTATTATTATTTATTTGTTGGAAGTGCCAACAAATTTTATCGAGCATTACATTTTTATTCCTGTGAGTAGTTGTTGTAGGGGCCCCAGTACACTGCTTTGCTCAGTGCCCACTGAGTGCTGTTAAGACATCCCTGCCCACATCCAATACACAGAGCATCACTGATGAGATTTAAATTACTTGTATTTATTAATTATGTTCAGCAGTAACTGTTGTATTACAGTATTGTATTATAATATTATAATATTATAATACAAATATCTTGTATTTGGTTCTAATTGTATGTATCCCTATTTTCCCCAGTTTCATCATATCCTGTTCTTTCAATAAAGCATCCAGATCTATGCACATGGTCTGTTTTATTGGAGGATAAGTGGGTTTAGCTGCATGTTGAGCTGCACACAGACTAACGTGTAGTGAGGACAGGACATTAAGGGTCTTTTTTTATTGCAGTAAATTAGGAACTGTTCTCCCTTTTCTCTGCATTTTACGGTATTAGAAAAATAAAATAGGTTTGAGGTCTTGTGCTGGTAGTTCCTCGATTGATGACCACAATTGAGCCCAACATTTCTGTTGCTAAACAAAACATCTTTTAAGTGAACTTTGCCCCCATTTTATGACCTTTCTTGCCACAGTTATTATGTGAATTGCTGCAGTTGTTAAGTTAGTCACATGGTTGTTAAGTGAATCTGGCTTCCCCTTTGACTTTGCTTGTCAGAAAGTTGCAAAAAGGGGGGTCACATGACCTGGGACACAACAAAGGTCATGAATATGAACCAATTGCCAAGCATATTGATTTTGATTACACGATCATAACAATGCTATAAGAGTCCTAACTATGAAAAACAGTCATAAGTCACTTTTTTTTCCAGTGCCGTTGTAACTTTGAACAGTCACTAAATAAACTCTTGTAAGTCAAGGACTATCTGTATGCTGTGGGTGTTCAGAGATGTCTCTTCTTCTACTTCATTGCTCTCCCAGTCCTGCTTTGAACATTGGTGTGTATCAGGATTCTATTCCACTGTCTGTGCTTTTCTGATACGTTGGTCAAAGCTTTTGTTGACTTATGGGGACTGTAAATAATAGTTTGCCATAATCTTGAAGATGTCAGGTTGGGAAGTGGACATATTAAGGATCTGATCATACAACCCAGAGTGATAAGAAAGGATTTTCTTGGCTGCAGTCATTTCATTCTGAAGGAGTCAACCGATTAACATCAATGTGACCCTGACAGCAGCTGCAAGTGGCCATTTTAATAGATAGCAGACAAATACCGATTCTTATTCAACATCTGAGCACATCTTCTGAATCATGATCAAAACCTAGAAAACTCTATTTTCTGCGCTTCCAGAGCTAAGCAGGACTCATTCCTGGTTTAACTTCTTCTTCCAAACACATTTGCACTGCTTTCTGTTCATGCCATCTAATTCTTCTGTCAGATTCTGTTGCTGAGTCAGCTTTACTTTCTGCTTTGTTTACTCACTTTTTTTGTTAGAGGATAATATGTTCCTCATTAGCAAGGGACAGCCCTTTTCACAATTAATAAGGACCAAAGTTCAATGATTCTCCATTTCTTTGCTCTTCCCTCTGACTATCCTTGTCAAAACAGGTCAGCCTTCCTTTCTCCATTAGCTTTCTACTGACAGGCAAATGCATTTTCTTTGTAGCAAGCTATTCTCACG
The DNA here is from genome assembly GCF_059756535.1 of Pantherophis guttatus. Taxonomy (NCBI): domain Eukaryota; kingdom Metazoa; phylum Chordata; class Lepidosauria; order Squamata; family Colubridae; genus Pantherophis; species Pantherophis guttatus. The sequence goes on along the minus strand of NC_142063.1, from coordinate 227,428,127 downwards.
CAAGTACAGTTTAGCTGCTGAAGTCATGTTCTTCGGTTCTGGCTACTTTTTTTTATCAATGTCTTTTTAATAGGACTTCATTGCATTTTAATCGTTTTTTTGATTCATTGATTTCATTTTCAATATTTTCTATTGCTAGACACCTGTACCCTGACAGAAAGATATATGACAAAGACACCAAGTCAACAACTTTGTTTATTTTTAAAGTGTTACTCAAAAATGCCATTTGTTCTATTATTATATATTTTCTCTCCATCCAATGGAATCACTTCGGATTTATTAGTTGGTATATTCCTAATCTCATTTTACTTTTCTACCTTTACTTTCAAGGGTAGAATGACCTATGCAAGTTAGGCAAAATTAATCTAATCGCATGTAAATCTCCACAATGAATGTTGCTGCCCCAGGCAATGCTCACCCAAGATTCTAAGATCTAATTTGCTTAACTGTGATTTATGGAATAAATTACAAATGTTTGCACAAAATACTAAGAAACAAACAAACAAACAAGCCACATAATGCTTACAATATTGCATGAATCTAAAGAATTCACAGAAAAATGGGATAAATTCACTCAGTAGCCCCCTTTGTCAGAAGAGAAGAATGCCTAATAATTTAGGATTGCTTTTAAAAATGCAATAGTTTTGGCACATAGTGAGCAGGAAAAGTTTGTCAGGCAGGAATGAAATGCCAGTCCTATGCAAGATAATCTGTCAGTGTATCAACTGCATACCACTCTTTATTTTGTCTTTTCATTTGCCTCCCTCATTATTTCATCACTAACACTCCAAAGTAGGGAGAACATATTTAAGAGACAATGCTTATGGAAAATAACAATCTTTGAATTAATTTTTAAAGTTTTTTTTTTTTTTTTTAGAAAAAATATGTTTATATTGAGTTGACTTTGAAATTTTGTTTTCTTTTATGAAACAAGTCACTGTGGGCATATGAGCTTGTGTTAGTTCAGGAGGGAATGCTTATTTATTTATTTGTTAAATTTATACACTCATCTCGCTATTAAGCGATTCCAGGAGGTTTACAATCATCATAAAAAAACAAGAGTGCAAAATATTAAAACATAAATATCAGATGAACAGAGATTAAATCATTCGAAAACCCAGAATACTACAGGAGGAGGTGGGATCTTCTTCTTAATGAAGATCTGGGGAGAGATCTCACTTTGAGGTATGATGTACCAGTGGGTGGAAGTCAGGGCAGAAAAGGCCCCTTTCCTGGACCCCACTAGGAAAACTAATTCCTTGACCAATAGGGCTTGCAGAATGTTCTTTTGACAGAGCAAGTGGGGTGGGCCAATCCCGCACTTGGGGAGAAATGTTGGAATGATATTAGGATGTTAGCACTATATTAGGATGCTTTGGTGATTAACTTTATATTAGTAAGTTAGCTTTATATTAGTAAATTAGTAGTACTATAGAATCTTAATGAGAGGGCCATTGATGTGCACATGCTGAGACAAAAGTGAAAATTGTTGTGGAAAAAAAAAATGATCTGCCGTGGAAAGAAGAATAAAAAGGAGACAGAAGCTCTGGAACCTCTGGATAGTTTCTCCAACAAGCAGTACCATAGAGGATTGAAAGGATGATTAGCTATGGTTGCAGTCATGTCATGGTAAAAGAGAAGAGCCAGGTATCATGCCACTGGAAGAGTGAATTAAGTGGTGGGTGTGCAGTTGCCATCATGAACTTGTGTATCTGTGGCAGACAGAAGAGAAATAGTGGTGTTGTATCAGTTCTCATCCTACCTTCTCCTAGAAGTTACAACAGAAGGGAAACTTAATCTATAGATTCAACTAGTAAGTGCTCATTTGTTATCTATAGCGTAACTAGTCCACTTCTTAGCTATAGCTACCTACTTTGGGCTGCAAAAATGTGAATATCCACTCAATGGTAGCAAAGAGAAAGAGAAAACGCTAACTTTCTGCTGCTCAAATAGTAATAATTCAGATTTTAGTAGTCAAAAACTGGCACCAGTATCTTAGGTTTGGGAAAGAAGAGCTATTTCTAAAGGTGTTTATTGGGATTCCTTTTCACTGAACTTCTAAAAGGTTAAGATCGTGTCAGTCAAGTATTTTGGTGAGAAGAGAATGCTAGATACTTCTAATTCTCTGCAGAGGATCACTCTGGTTTGACTGGGGGGGGAAAAGATGAATAATTTACTTGGAATTAAAGACAGTCTTTTTTTCACTACACAGGCCATCAATATAAGGGCTTTCTTTCATTTGGTTTAAATAATTTTGTTTTCCATCAGAAATTCAAAGCTACATTAATGTTTGAAATCTTTAGATATTTACTGGAAAATTGAGAAAAATTGACATCATTCTGGTAGGATGTTCTTAAAAAAAACCCCAAAGAGATTTCACTGTAAAATAAAAAGTTAAGAACATATTTTATGGAGATGACAATCTTGCTTAATGAGTGACCTGAGACATTAAATTAGTGTAACTGTTAAATCATTTGAAATATGGCTTCAATAAAAATAAATCAGAAGCCCTTTATAAGTGGGATGTACAGACTCTCTCTTGACAGTGATCTGTTTACATTTTGTAAAGCATCTAAGAAATTTATAAATCTGGAACCTCAGAAAGCTTCAGTGCAATCTTGTACCGCAAACATCTTCTGATCATATCAAGGGAAATTTACATAGTATAGCTAACATGTATGACAATCTCAGCGTATCAACCTTTGTTTAAAGACATTTTTTTTTAAAAAAAGAAATCAACATAAACAGTGGATTACTTAACAAAAAGAGTCAAATATTTGTACAAAAATTAATCAACTGGTTAAATATGTTATTAATTGTTACTGAAGAGTGTCAGAGTACGTGGGTTTTTGAGATAAAGGATTTTTTTAATTGTAATATTTAATTGTAATATTTTTTCTGTTTTAATGATTAGCTTATAACCAGAACCAGTCAATCTTATAGTGTTAGACCAGGAGTGTCAAACTCAATTTCATTGAGGGCTGCATCAGGGTTGTGTTTGACCTTTGGGGTCAGGGTGAGAATGGCCAGGGTAGGTGTGGCCAGTTTGAAGTCACTCGTGTCAGGGGTGCCTGTGGTCTGAGTGCTCTGCCAGCAAAAATGGGCTCCTGAGCTCCGTTCTCGGCTGCAAAGGCATCCTGCAACCCTCTGCCAGTGAAAATGGAGCTCAGGAGGGTCGCCCATGGCCCTCCTGAGTTCCGTTTTCACTGGCAGTAGCACCGCAGGCCAGTCTTTCACAGTTTCCAGGGTGGCCCCATAGGCCAGACCTATGCACCCCATGGGCCAAATCCGCCCCCCAGACCTTGAATTTGACACCCCTGTGTTAGACTATGAAATAAAATATTTATTATTCCCTAATGGGGAAAAAATATCCTCAATGAATACAAAGACATTGAAGGATAAACAAATCTCCATACAGGTATATTCAAACTGGAAACCAGGACACATTTACACTGAAGGACAGATTGATTTATTGACAGGTTCAATATTGGAGACTGAAAATGGCAACCTGGAGTGGAAAGGGGTAGGGTTTAAAGTCCTCTTCATAGGTTAATGCAAATTACCATCTTCATATATTTGGTTACTTTTTCAACTACATTCAATTAGCAGCAATACAATAAGGCACTGCAGTCAATGTGATTGATAAGTAAATCTTACCGATTGGGTTAATTCATATGCATATTAAAGTATATGATGAAGAGTGGTTAAAATGACTTCACACTTTTCTATACAAATGAGTTGTGGGTTTTTTTTGTTTGTTTGTTTTGTTTTTTGGTTTCACTTAAAACGAAAAGCCTAGGACTCTGCAGCTAAATTATTGTTTTAGCTTAACTGTTATCTGAAAAACCTTGGTTCCCCTTGGGCTGCTGTTAACAAATCTTTACAGTTATGTAAGGCTACCTTTTGATAAAGAAGTGATTACACCCTGTAGAGTTTCAAGAGAGTCTATAGAGGTATTAGAAATAAGTTCCAACTTTGCTGAGATTCCATATAAAGCCTTTTCAATTTCTGCTACACCCAGCCTGGGGAATAAAAGTCTTAAAAATTTATGGAAACTGTTCAGATTGCCATAAGTACAAAAAGAAGTACCTCTGGCTGGGAGAGGCCTCTATCAGCTACAGTTTTCATGGTGCCTTGTATGCCAAACTGTGTAAAATGTACGGCACTGCATTTTAACTCCTGAGATACACAGATACAGTCGCCTGCTATCTTATTGGTAAAATGTGTCTCCAGATCGCAACCTAAATAGAGGAAGACCCTGCATTTAAGGATGAAACCAGTCAACTGTTTCTTTGCTATGGGGTTCTTTCCAACGGTAACCCTCCATGCAGTCTGAAAAAAATGCACACAATATCTAACAACTCTGTGTGATGTGCGAAGCTCATTTGCAAATATTAAATAAATCCTTCCAAGCATAGTCTGGTTGCCGGCCATGTTGGTTCACTCAGAGTGAACACAGTATAACTTAGAAATAGGACAATACGAATACATGATTTGAGCCTCTTGATGTACTGTGCAGGCAGGACATACTGTGCAGCCAGTTCAAAACTGTGACCCTCCCTCCCTTTGTTTGTGTGCATGAGTTTGTGAGAAAGACAGACTGTTTTACTAGTGACTTTGTGACAGGGATGAAATGTAAAATTTGTTACTACGGTTCTGTGGGCGTGGCTTGGTGTGGGTGGATAATGTGACTGGGTGGGCATGGCCTACTTTTTTTTTTTTAACTTTTCAAAGCATTTTTTCTAATGCTTTGAAAAGCCTCTGCTGATCAGGCAACTCATCTGGGATCGTCAGAGAGACTTTTTAAAAAATGCCTCTCTGCCGATCAGGCATCTCAGCTGGGATCGTCAGAGACTTTTCAAAGCATTTTTTTTACCACCTCTTCGCCCAAGAGGTTGCAGAAAAAAGTGCTGAGCCATGCGATCATCAGAGCCTTTTTTTTTTTACTTTTAAAAGCATTTTTTTGTCAGAAGAGGTTGTAGAAAAAATGTTTTTAAAAGTTTTTTTAAAAAAGCCTCTGATGATCATGCGGCTCAGCTGGGCATGGGGGGGCGTGCAGGGATTTTTGCTACTGGTTCTCCGAACCACCTGCCGCCATCGCTACCGGATCAGGTGATCCGGTCCAAACCGGGAGCATTTCACCCCTGGTTTGTGACCATTGGTTATCTGTCTGGATGGCTCTGTGGCAGTTTCCGCACTTCCAATATTGATCTTCACTCTGGCAGATGCTTTCCCATAATAATCTATAGGAGAAAGCAGCACCTGGTTGAAGTCCTAAGCTTGGAACGTTGCAGCCACTAAAGCAGTTGGCTACCACATTAGCATGTCAGGGTCTACCAGTAAAATCAGATGAATCCCAAAGATGTGGTTCATACCAGTGGTCCCCAACCTTTGCAGCTTGGTGGTCCAGTTGGGAGGGGGAGGAGAACTGAGCTGTGCGAGTGGTGGGCTGGCATGCAGCTGTGCAGCTCAACTTGCATGAATGGTGGGCTGGTGCACATATGCGCAAATGCCCACTGGCTTGCTACTTGTGTAAATTGAGTTGCACGCACCCATACATGCACGCTCCAGCCATCCACTCGCATGAGGCAATTCCGAATAGGCCATAACCCGGTAATGGGCTGCAGCTCAGGGATTGGGGACTCCTGATTTATACCATGCTACAATAATCTTGGAAATAATAACTATCTTGTAGTAGAGCATAACTAAAAGCAGCACGGAAGTTTCAGCCAAAGTTAGGAACATTCTTTTCCTCCAAGCAACATCTCCATATGCATATTATGAGCCAGCAAATATAATAATAGTTTTTGCAAAGGTTGACACCCTGGCATGCTTGATTTTAATTCAGGAACCACCACCCTCGATTGGGATGTTGGTGTGCTGAGTTGTTCAAAAGCAATCAAACCAACCTAGAACTGTTTGAAGAAATATCCTTCTGAGTTCAGTTCCCAAGTGCGGAAAAAGACACTGGATTCATAGAAGTTGCTTGGAAAGAAGGTTTATTGATGAACAGGATCACATGGCTTGAATTCCTGAGCAGAAAAGGGCCGAGAAGCTGAGAGTGCCTTGGTTTTATGCCCTCTGTTGGGCTTTGAATTTGAGCTTGTATTCTGATTGGTTATCAGACTCCCGTGGGGCCATGCAAGGGAAACTCTGTAGGCTGTCCTGAGTCCCAAGCTTGCTTGAGTCTTGCTGGGTGATGTAATCTTCCCAAATGCCCTGTGGTGAATTCTGTTGCTAGATGGGTAGAGAGCTAATCCTACCTTTGTTGGATCTTGGGTGAGGGCATTTGCCTATGAATAGACGTAGTCAATGATAGGTTTCAAAAAATTTTACTACCGGTTCTGTGGGTGTGGCTTGGTGGGCATGGCATGGCTTGGTGGGCGTGGCAGGGGAAGGATACTGTAAAATCTCCATTCTGTCCCCAATCCAGGGGAAGGTTACTGCAAAATCTCCATTTCCTCCCAATCAGCTGGGACTTGGAAGGCAGAGAATAAATGGGAGCGGGGCCAGTCAGAATTTTTACTACCGGTTCTCCGAACTACTCAAAATTTCCGCTACCAGTTCTCCAGAACTAGTCAGAACCTGCTGAAACCCACCTCTGAACCTAGCTATCTCTTTATCTCTTAAGTGCTGATATCTGCTGTGGGCTATTGAGGATGGTGGGGGCTATTAAGAGTGAGTCTGTTTCCTGCCTAAAAACATGTTTCTCCGTTTCTCATCCAGGGAAACAGAATATTCTGCTTTTTTAATATTTCCTAGAATATTTCATTTTTCTAGGAGGGGGTCGGTGCTAACTTCCTACAGAACTAAGGAAAATCTTCCCGACAGTGAAAACCATTAATCCCTGGAGTGGCTTGGCTTTGGAAGTTGTGGGTTCTCCAACACTGAAAGACTTTTAAGAAGAGATTGGACATCCATTTGTCTGAAATTGTATAGGATCTTCTAGCTGAGCAGTAGGTAGGACTAAAAGACGTCCAAGGTCCCTTCCAACAATGTTATTCTGTTTTACTAAGCTTGGTAATATGCTTGGCTAAGTAGCAATTGTGGAGGCTTTTGCTGATGGAGAGGCAGCAATGGATCCAGGCAAGGTCACATTCATCACATTCATCTAGGATGATGTTGAAAAATAATAATTCTGGAAGCAGTCCCAGAAAGAAAGAAAAAAAAGACAGAAGGATTTCTTCAACCCTGTGAAAAGGAGTAGTATTAAAAAGATTGCTTCCTCCATAAGCCACAGGAATAAAAGAGGGGGAAGGAAGGAAGGAAGGAAGGAAGGAAGGAAGGAAGGAAGGAAGGAAGGAAGGAAGGAAGGAAGGAAGGACCGAATCAGACCTGGACATGCAGTTAATACAGCCTATCTCAATAAAATTAGCTCAGTTCTTTTCGTGGAGTCTGTTTCCCAATCTGGACAACCTCAAAGGGCTGATATTGGCGTAGGGATGCAGAATTGCCATCTCAATCAGGGAAATTGATGGATAAAACAAGATTATAGTACTTTTTTTTTTTTTACATAATACAGCCTTTGCTTAAAACAGAGAACTTACAAAGCCATAGCTAAATTATTTTAGCTTAACTGTTATCTGAAAAACTTGGGTTCCCAGTGCTAATGTTAACAGCTCCCAGATGCTTAGTATAATCCTTCACAGCTAGCTTGCATTCTTGCAGTTAACACTTCCACTTATCTTGTTAGTGCTGTGCTACCTCAGGCACAGCGGAGAATTTCAGGCGCCTAATTATTTTTTGCTGAATTTGCAATGTGGCCTAATAAAAACTATACAGATAAAACTTGGGTCCCAAAATTAAACCCTCAAATTTACCCTGCACCATTTACCCAAGTGTGTTCTCCTTGTGGAATTTTCTGCCTTTCTCTGGAACCCTCTTATATTTTATCCCAGTCTGCAAGTTAGTTACCCATATCAGAACTTCAAAACTTGTTTTAGAGGAGTTGTGGGAAATGAGTGAAGAAAATTTTTTGGAAAAAAACATACAAATGTTTCCTTCCACTCATCCAAGCTGCTATTATTTAGAGGGTTTTTTTTATCCAAAGCTGTGGAAGTCAATATTTTGACTTTATTATTTTTTTCCCATTCGTCTAGTTTTCTCTATTTATCAATGTTTAATTCAAATTAATTAATGCCTTGAAGGAAACACAAAATCCTGGGCACTATGTGCATATTACAATAAAGTGAAGTCAGAAAACCAATCATGTAAATAAATAAGATGTATAACCAAACCATTTAACATAAAAAGTAGCGGTACTGGGTTTAAATTAATTAGTTAAAAGCTTGTAACAAATGCGTGACTTAAATTAATACTTTTCTTCACTCTTTACAAATTCACTCTTTAGAACGAAGCAAGAAATGGGTACTTTAATAAAACAAAAATAACAGATTAATCAGTTTCTACACAGGAACTAAAACAGTCCTTGATCATAGAAAGAAAGAAGACCCTGGGCACACATTCTCTAGAAGAGGTTTCTGGAATAATTTTTATATGTGAAATATCACATTTGATATATTATAAAAATATGCAAGGTATATTTCTTCTCCTTTCTAAAGAGGTCAATAATCAGTTTAGACTGCAACCAAAACAGTTATGTCCTTTCCTTAGATCCTGCTGAAACCAGAAGAGAAGAAAGGGGGGGGGGATAGAAAATTGAATGCCTGGAGGGGAAAAAGTGAATCCTACTCTTTTGTACCAGAATACCATGTCCTATTTTTTGCTACCATTTACCTCCAATGAATTATCACTGAACAGATGCCAATAAATTATCCTTGATGGGGTTGCCTATCCTTGGGAAGTAGGGAGATCGAAGTTGGCCCCATTTATGTCGGATATATCTTTCCCTCCTTTTGTCCCAATCCAAAGATTCAGATGGACAAATATGGACTTCAAAAGAAGAGACTGTACAAGTGTATCCATTAGGTAGATGCATAAACTGATTGATTTCATTCATTAATTATGCAATGGAAGCCATCATCATTTATTCTTTTGTTTTCCAAAATATTTCTGACAAACAAAGCTAAATCTATTAATCATTAATATATATATATATATATATATATATATATATATATATATATATATATATATATATATATATATATATATATATATATTATATATATATATATATATATATATTATATATATATATATAAAATATCACTTTTGGAATTTAATTTGGAATGAATGACTAAATCTGAGATCCATAACCTTTTGTAGGAGAGTCAAGAAGAGAGCCATTCTTGACCCAGATAGATATTAGTTATCTTGAATACTCAGTAGAGTAGAAAGGCAGAATCATCCACCAACCAACCCTTTCCCTTCTGGTTACTCCATACATTTATGGAAGGAAAGAGATACTGTATTTTTCAAACTATATGATGCACAGGTGTATAAAACACACCAAGATTTTGAAGAAGTAAGCAAGAAAAAAAAGTTTTTGCCCTCCCCGGCCTCCAGGAGCATTCTGCAGGCCTCCCAAACCCTCTGCGCGCCCCGTTTTTGCAAAAAACGGGCCCATTTGCCCATTTTTCACAAAAACGGGGGCATTGTTGCCCTCCCCAGCCTCCAGGAGCACTCTGCAGGCCTCCCAAAGCCTCTGCAGGATGCATGGGGCGGGGCTTCAGGACACAAAAAATGCTTATATTTGGTGTAAAAGATGCACCAACATTTCCACCCTCTTTTTTAAAAAATTTTTTTTTTAATTTTCAAACAAAAAACAACATAAAAGCATCATCCTTTCAAACAATGACAGACAGTGTTTTGGTTGGTTAAAATCTTTTCGTGCTCACAAACTCTTCAAGTTATCAATATATGACATATGTTTCTTTTCCACTAAGAAAAAGAAAACAAATTTTTACACATTTTATCTTCATTTCATTTCATATCATATTTCATCTCCATATTTTATTATATATCCATTAATAAAATAAATCCCATATCAAATAATATTGTTTATCTTCCTGTTCTCTTATTTCAAAAGTCAATTTACTCATTTCAGCACAATCCAACATTTTCTTAATAATTTCTTCATCAATAGGTATCTTCTCTCCTTTCCAATTTTTAGCAAATATGATTCTAGCTGCTGTTAAAACATTCACAATTAAATATTGCAATTCTTTATTAAATGTCTCTGGTAAGATCTCTAATAAAAATGCTAAATTCAGATTACAAAATTTTTGCTACAATACTGGCAGAAAGACTCAAGAGATATCTGAATAATTTTATACATACAGATCAGAATGGATTTCTCCCAAAAAGACAAACTAGAGACAATATAAGAATAATTCTGGATACTTTAGAATACTATGAAGCACACCCGGAAAAGCAGATGCCGTTGATATTTTTAGATGCACAAAAAGCTTTTGACAATGTCAACTGGCGATTTATGATACTTCAAATGGAAGAGATGGGCTTTGGTAGAAAATTTATCCAGGCAATTGAAGCTATATATTTTAAACAGATGACAAAAGTTATGATAAATGGTGAATTGACTGACTCTATTGAAATAGAAAAAGGTACTAGACAGGGATGTCCGCTGTTCCCATTGTTGTTTATATTGACTTTAGAAGTATTAAATAGAAATATCAAAGAAGAAAAGAGATAAAAGGTATGAAAATACGAAAAGAAGAATATAAATTACAAGCCTTTGCAGATGACCTGATCTTTATTATTGAAGAACCATTAATAACAATAAATAAATTGATAGAATCTATTGGAGAGTTCGGGAAAGTAGCTGGTTTGAAAATTAATAAAGTTAAAACTAAAAATATGTTGAAAAAGCAAAAAGAGGAATTGATGGAGATTTCAAAGATGCGGGTCACAAATAAGGTAAAATATTTGGGGATATACTTGACAGCAAGGTGTAGCGCACTTAAGAAAATAATTATAATAAGATCAAACAACAAATAGGGCAAGATTTGATGAAATGGGGAAATTTGCAGTTATCTTTGATTGGTAGGATCTTGACTATTAAGATGAACATTTTGCCTAGAATGTTGTACTTATTCCAGACAATTCCAATCAGGTTGGGTAAGGAATTTTTTGTAGATTTGAATAAAATGATATTGAAATATATTTGGCAGGGAAAGAAGGCGAGAATAAAATTAAAGTTGTTACAAGATGCTAAAATGAGGGGTGGCTTTGGACTGCCTAACTTTGAACTGTACTATCAAGCAACAAATTTAATGTGGATTAAAGAATGGATAACTTTGAGAAATATCAGATTATTGAACTTGGAGGGACATGATTTGTTGATGGGATGGCATGCCTTTTTATGGTATAAAGGAACTAAAATACAGGGGTACTTTAGAAGACATCAGATACTTGAAGCTTTATAGATGAATTGGGAGAAGGTTAAAAAACATCATTATCTGAAGATTCCAGTCTAGGTATCCACAATTGAAGCTTTTTCATATCCAGTAATATTTAAAAGGGAACAAATTATTACATATAGTGAATTATTGGATGAAAAGAGTGAACTTAAATTAAAGCAGGAACTAGAAGATCAGGGATGTAAGATGGACTGGTTTTCATATATGCAAATATTTTCTAGATATCAAGAAGATCTCAAACAAGAGGGTTTTTATAATATTTTGACTAATTTAGATAAGATTTTAATGGGTTCTGATGACCATGTAATTAAAAAGTTATACGGATATTTGTTAGAGGTAAAATTGGAAGAAGAACAAGTTAAAGAATCAATGGCAGCATGGGGGAAAAAATTTGGTTATGGTATTGATTTAGAGAAATGGCAAAAATTGTGGTCGCATAATTATAAAATGACAACGTCTACAGCATATAAGGAGAATTTGTATAAGATGTTTTACAGGTGGCACTTACCCCCGGTGAGGATAGCCAGAATGTTTAACATGGCTCAGGGCCAGGTTATCTTCGAGACCGCCTTCTGCTGCATAGTTCCCAGCGACCGCTAAGATCACACAGAGTTGGTCTCCTCTGGGTCCCGTCAGCTAAACAATGTCGGCTGGTGGACCCGCAGGGGAGGGCCTTCTCTGTGGCTGTCCCAGCTCTCTGGAACCAGTTACCTCCTGACGTCCGGATCATCCCCACCCTATTGGCCTTCCGAAAAGCGGTGAAGACCTGGCTTTTCCGGCAGGCCTGGGGCCGTTGATCTCGCTCTTGTGATCTGGCGAGATCCGACCATGAATGGTGTGAATGAGTTTTTAATGTTTTTAATTTTTCAATGTCTTTTTATAATGATTTTTTAAATGTATTGTGAGCCTCCCTGAGTCTTCGGAGAAAAATAAGAATAAGAATGGAAAAAATGACAAAGAGATATATTGACTTTAAACCAGAGACATTTCCACCCTCTTTTAAGGGGGAAAAAGTGTGACTTATACTCCGAAAAGTACGGGTAGACTCTAACAATTCTTCCATCTTCTTTTCAGAACTTTGTCACACTATAGGTAGTCCTTGACTTATGACCACAACTGAGCCCAAAATTTCTGTTGCTATGCAAGACAAGAGAATGTTAAGTGAATTTTGCCCCATTTTATGATCTTTCTTGCCACAGTTGTTTCGTGAATCACTGCAGTTGTTGAGTTAGTAACACGGTTGTTAAGTGAATCTGGCTTCCCCATTGACTTTGCTTGTCAGAAGGTCACAATGGGTGATCCTGGGACACTGCAATTGTCCAGTTGCCAAGAGTCGAATTTTTGATTACATGATCATGGGGATGCTGCAATGATTGTAAGCGTGAAAACCAGTCATAAGTCATTTTTTTCAGTGCTGTTATAACTTCACACAGTCACTAAATGAATGGTTGTAAGTCGAGGACTACTGTATTTCCAATACTTTGCAGTTACTTCCAATGTTTGCTTGGAAGTAAATCCTGTTGTTATGAATGGGCTACATTAGTGAGTACCAGCTTAACAAAAATGCATTTGTACGCAATTTAAGATAGCCATTTTAATTTCCTTCAAAGTATTTTTTCTCTTTAACATAATTCCCTCCCAAAAGGCATATTAATAGAAACCTCCATTTCCATGCAACATCTGAAAGTTAACATCTGTTGCTTTTAAATTATTGTCAAAAAGCTTCAACAGATTAATAAAGCAAAAAACAAGCTTTAGTTCTGGTAGTTGAATAATGCTCAGATACATTTTCAATTTCAGACAGCTTTATTATATATACAGTGTATGTGTGTGTATAAATATATATTATTATATCATAGAATAGCATAGCATAGTTGTAATAATATAATAGCAATAGCATTTAGACTTATATACCTCTTCACAGTGCTTTACAACCCTCTCTAAGTGGTTTACAGAGTCAGCATATTTTCCCCAACAATCTGGATCCACATTTTTACCGACCTCGGAAGGATGGAAGGCTGAGTCAACCTTGAGCCGGTGAGATTCAATCTGCCAAATTGCAGGCAGCCAGCAGGCAGCAGAAGTACTGCATTCTAACTACTACGCAACCACAGCTCTTAATATTATGAATATATAACATAACGTAACGTAACGTAACGTAACGTAACTAACGTAACATAACATAACATAACATAACATAACATAACATAACATAACATAACATAACATAACATAACATAACATAACATAACATAACATAATAATATTAATACTATATATTTTCTGTTCTACTCTACTCTACTCTACTGTACTCTACTCTTACTGTACTATACTGTACTATACTATACTGTACTATACTATACTATATTATACTATAGTATACTATGTTCTATTCTACTCTACTCTATCATTACTATACTACCATACTGTACAGTACTGTACTATATTATAATATATTTAAGACAGTGGTGAAATCCAAATTTTTTTACTACGGGTTCTGTGGGCATGGCTTGGTGGGTGTGGTGTGGCTTGGTGGGCGTGCAAAATCCCTATTCCCTCCCCACTCCTGGGGGAAGGATATTGCAAAATCTCCAGAAGTGGCATTTGCCAGTTCTCCGAACTACTCAAAATTTCTGCTACTGGTTCTCCAGAACCTGTCAGAACCTGCTGGATTTCACCCCTGATTTAAGAGCTGTCATACATTTGAGTCTGCAATCTTAATTCCAACAGCTATCATTAATATTGAAAAGACCATTATTTTGGAGTGCTATCTACCTTTATAATTTCAGTCTTTGAAATACTGAGGGTATCCCAAAAGATTTCCCCCCCCAAAAAATATTACTGAGTCATCATATCAGTTTTCAAGCTTTGAGACATCACAAACTCTACACATAAATTACACAAACAGTTCTGTAAAAACAAACAAACCTATTGAGATGCATGAAGCTGTTCATGTCCATTGAATTATTAAATGAAGAAGGTCTCATTCTCTCTGTCCCAGAGGCCTCAGATTTATCATCTCACCAAAAGTAGATCCATTAAAATATTGTAGTTATGTGACTTGCCTTGCAGCGTTGTAAATTATTCAAAAATTCACATTGTATTTGCTCACCTGCAACTTACATAATACATTCTAATTAATTTCCACATTTCCATAGATCCATCTGCTAAGGACAATTACCTTTATTACCAGGTACAAGTGTTCAGTTTAAATAGGGAAAGGAAGGAGAAAGAGAGTAAGGAGCATCTTATCCATCTCAAAAGAAGGTCTGTTGGGAATTCTTCCCACTTAGTCACTCAGGTCATATATGTGATTTGGAGTGACTTGATCTGTCCATCCTAATATGTGAATTGTTATACCAACAGCATTTGCAATTTATTTAAGCCATTTTTCAACTTTGTATTTGGTTCAGTATATATTTTTTTTAAAAAAGATTATTATGAGAAAACAAACTATATTAACAGGGCAATCATGACTAGCTGAGGAATTCTGAGATCTGAAGCCCACAAGTCTTAAAGTTGCCAAGTTTGGAAATCCCTGGTCTAAGACATTTCTTAGAAGCTGGCTCTCCAGATGTTGCCGAACTACAACTCCAAGAAGTCCTAGTCTATGTAGCCAATACAGCCCAGTTTGATACTTTTATATAACAGCCTCCATTCAGACTGAAAGCAGTGACTGCAGATCTGAAAAGAACATTGTATTTTTTTTTAAATGAGCATTTTGTCTCATAAATGCAAAGTTAAATTTTGTCATGATTAATTTAATTATCCCTCCAAATGCTACATATTTCACAACATTTATTCTGAGTAAATATGCTTAAAATTAGGCTGTAACTAATTCCCCATCTACATAGCAGTTACATTTTTTAAAGAATGCCTAGAGCCAACAAACATTTGCTTCTTTTTCTTTTTTTCTTTTTTTCTTTTTTTGGTTCCTTTTGTGAATAGGAAGGGCAATCAAGATAATGAACAGGAAAGAGGTGAGAATTCCTTGCAGTGGGGGAACTGTCTTATTATTAAGGCAGCCAGTGGAGACCCGGCTTCCTTTATTTCTATTATTTTTTAAAAATACATTCTGTATCCTTCACTTGCTGCAGAGTGGAGACACTCTTCCAACTTGTAGGGTTTTTTTCAAGGAATTATTACCTGGTTATTTGTATGGTGGATGGCTTTTAATGGAAGTAAATCAGATCCCATTGATCACATGAAGGTAATACCATCTTTTTTTTCCTCCTGCAATTTTTTAACTGAAATTTTCTTACTTCCCATGTAAGGGGAGACTAGATGAAAGAGACAAGGACTAAAGAATTTCACAGAGGGCGGGGCTCACCCTGACATCATTGCCAAGACAACAAGCAATCAATAGACTAGGACTGGCTGCCCAGGATGAAATGTGTGGTTAGAGGGACTGTCTTTGAACCAACAACTATCTTTAAATATAGTTCTAAAACCATATAACTATTCCAAAAGATTTATGAATGGCCACAGAAATACACAAAGCATTTACTTTAGTCCTTAGAGGACAAACTGTAGCCTAGTTGTACCCTTCACTTAAAAACACTATAAGTTCCACAGTTACCGGTGTGTTCCCCAAGTTGTGTTACCTCTCATTTGACAAATGAAGGGAATTGGTACTTGTAATATAAATACTTGTACCCTGTAACTCATTATCTATGTAGATAATCTATGTAGGGAAAACTGGTGGCTCACGGGCTGGATGCGTCATGCACAGGTCACGTCCACCTCAGCTCTGTGAAGGGAAAAAATGTCATGATACATCCCGTGACAGCAACGTAATACAGTGAGTTTGACACCCAGGATGTAGGGAGTTTAGCTGGAGAGGCAGAAATCAGTGGTTCCCAGGTTAAAGAGAAATGTATCCACATAAATCATATGCCTTTTAAGGCCATCCAGAGAATGACCAATCCATTGATACTGAAAGAGAGGAGGGAGGGAGGGAGGGAGGGAGGGAGGGAAGGAAGGAAGGAAGGAAGGAAGGAAGGAAGGAAGGAAGGAAGGAAGGAAGGAAGGAAGGAAGGAAGGAAGGTAGTGTTCCCAGATCTGTTCACTCTTGGCTATGCATAGGCATTATTTTCTGTCTACTATATTAAGCACATCTGTTGGTAGGTACATGTTTTGATTATTTCTCAATAAAGAGACAAATTTTGGGTAGTCACATCTGCAAGCCTTCTGCTAATTAAGCTATATCTTGACTAAGGCATTGGTTCTGGAGAACAAAGATGTACAGCATCATTTGTTACGAAGCCTGACAATTGACTTCCTATATCAAGCCCTTTGAATTTCCTTATATGGAGGAATTGACACTGTATTTGAAACTGTCTTCAGATATAAACAGATGAAATATCTGAAATATATATATATATATATATATATATTTAAATATGGGTGAAAAGAATGTAGCCCAAAAACAAAAAGGGCAATAGGAAAAGGGGGGACGACTCTAAAAACATATTCATTTTGGCTGAATGTTTTTCCAAAGAGAATTCTTCTCAGGTTTAGAAACATTTGGCTAGACCTTTGCTTATGCTGTGCTTGCCATTTTTACCTGCTTATGTGTTTCTTGGTCCCAGCCAGGGCAAGGTTACAAGTGCCAAAATAGCATGAAAGTCTGTTGTCACGCTGTTTACCAGCCCAACTGGGAAGTTAAATGGCAGGTACTTGAGATATCATGTTGAAACATATGGTCTTTCTGACATCCAGGGGGCACAGTTTGCCCTAACTTTCAAACAAGAGCAGACTGCGTGCCTTGAACAGAAATAGAATGAGCCCAAGCTCCTGGCAAGACAACATTGTCTGAATTTGGCCTCATCTGTAGAACCGCAGGAGCTCGGAAGCAAAATTTTCATTGACCATGCTGTTTTCCATATGGTTCCCCCAGCAAACAGAATGCTTCTCCTGCTAGACACTGAAGGAAATGGTAGTTTGTTAGATTGTGGAGTTCACAAAGAAAATGGTAAAGACTTAAGAAAAGGCCCATAGAGAGGGAAAGGTTGCTATGGCATCTTGGCAACCAATGACAACATGGCAAGGAAACAAATTTTGGCACAATCTGGAGCCATTCTGAATTATATGACATATACCATGCACCAAACTGCCTGAGAAAAAATATTCTTGGTTTCAGTTTGTCACTGGTACACAGTTTATTTTATTGCTAGAGGGGAAGACAGCTTACTAAGACATCATAGACCATAGCACAGGATTTTGCTTCAGTG
Organism: Pantherophis guttatus; assembly: GCF_059756535.1. Taxonomy (NCBI): domain Eukaryota; kingdom Metazoa; phylum Chordata; class Lepidosauria; order Squamata; family Colubridae; genus Pantherophis; species Pantherophis guttatus. Next base: position 227,410,552 of record NC_142063.1, on the reverse strand, counting down.
AAGAAAGTGAAACTAGGATTATATTCATTTGTGACAACAAATTAAATCTAGCAAATTTCTTCTTCCTGTTGACATTGCTTCCATCAGCAGAACTCAAAACTAATAGTAATTTTCCTTCCTTCTATAACTACTATGAATCTTCACCATCTGTTCCACATGGCTATGGGAGCAAGAATGTATCAGAAGGATACAGCAGAAAAAAGTTCCATCCAGTTGTGCAACATATGATTTAATTTAGCAGATGAAATATAAAATTAGCTGTAATGAAATTTGATCATGTGGTCTTGCAGATTTTGGAGGAAGAAATGGTAAACTGAACTGACAACCACAACAGAATAAAGAACTGGTGAGTAGACCAGCCCTTTGAAATTCCTTTCTGGACAAGGAAGGGACTTAAGATCATCCACAAGTGTTCCAGGCTTGTGATTTCCAGAGGGCTTAGACTGTGAGAGATGAGAAAACACCATCTTTACTTCTTTATGGACACAGGATTCACATATTTCATTTTCTAATCGCTTTTGGAAATTGCTTATTAGCTGCTTTTCAGATGAGACTTTGAATGTTGGACACTATAGGGAACTAGAAGGAACTATAGATTGCAATTAAAGAGAAGAACACTTCAATTTAATTTACTAATACAGAATGGAGCAAAATTATTTCACATTGGATGTATTGAAAGGTATTTGTGAACATTGGACCCGGAAATTAATTTTAAGAGTGTCTCTCATTATAAATGGACTGTATGTAAAAGATGTTAAGGAACAAGTTTTACTGTAAGACTGAAACTGATCCAAAAATAGATTTAAAATTGATAGCATACAAGAATGATATAAAAAAGTCCTATATTGTATATAAATGAAACCAGCTCATATGTTAATAATTAAAGGACATGTTCAAAACAAACAACAAAGCCACTTGTTAAAGTTTTGAAGAACTTTGTAAGAAGGGACAAAGAAAAAAAAATGAAAAGAAAAGATCTAGGAGATTATGTGAAGAGACTAAAGATTAAGATTGCTAAAAGTAAAAGGAAGGAATATAAAATGGGTTTATTTGTTCAAAGTTAAAATGGATATGCAATCTCTGATAACTCTTAATGGACTTTTGCTGATTAAGACTGAACAATAAGGCTTTAATAATGAGATGAAATATGGGAAGAAGAGATCATTTATTATATTTTAAGAGAAAATGGAAAGTTACTAAAATTGCTTATACTTGTGATGAAAGAGGGATGTCGATTTTATATATTTTCTTTTTCTATTCCATATTCTTATTTTTTTTTCTTCTACATTTTTCTTTCTATTTTTTTCTTTTCTACATTTTCCATTTTTCTTTTTATTCTTTTTTTGTTTGTATTAGTTTTTATCTTTTTAATGGTGCCTTATAAAATTATTTTTTAAAAAGAAATATCATACCATATTGAACTGTTATGATTGAAAAGAAGCATCTTTTTGATTTCCTACAGATTCCAATCCAATTAAAGTGTTTTATGATCAAAGCACCAATCCGATGTCTGAAGTGGAAGTAAATCTTCAGAAAATCTTACTGAAAATAATGAAACTTTCTTTAAGACAGCAGCATTTTGTTTTTGTTCCATTCATTTTTTTTTAGTCAAGGCTGAGTGCAGAAACTTTTCCAGGTGTTGAGATGCAGTTGGCCCATTTCAGATAACATTATTTTGTAACATGACATAATCAGGGCTTGGGTTGCACAAAACATTTTAAGAAACTAAATCAAACTACTGCAACCCTTCTATAGCAAGAGCACCGTGTGGGTCGCTGAGATTCAAAAAAGATTAAGTCTCTATACTGTTTTAATTTAATCCACACTAGGAGCTTTTAGTATTTACAATAGTGTACTAATCAATATTTCCAAATGGCAGTTCAGTGCACTGGACACTAATGGGACTTTTGCTTTGACTGCCAACATGGTCATAACCTTGGCAATTGCTCTATAATGAGGATTGCCATTTATTTATTTTTCTTGGGCAAAATGTGCTGAATCCCAAGAAAGATGATTTAGGTGCAGAGATTTGAGTGGTCCCCTCCAATTATACCTTAAAAGCTAGAGACTGAAAATTATTCAGAAAAAAAAATGCTTTGGATTGCATGAACGCAGGTTCTCTCTGCCTTTAAATAAAGTTGTCCTTTTTTTTTTTTTTTTTTAGTTTTGGAAGTCAGCTTCGTGTATAAAATTTATCAACCACATATTGCAGTTTCTCCAAAATCCTTAGTCAGCAGGACCATTCTGGGAGCTACCCTCTGAAAACTACCATCTGTGCTGGACATCAAATCAGGAAAGCATGGACACCATTTGAGAAGTAACTTTAGGTTAAATATAAATATAAATTGGTTAAAATAACCAAAATTATGTACTTTGGTCCATGACCAGCATAAAACAAAACAACTGACAAAAACAAAAACAGTAAGGGACTAGGTTATACAATAAAACAAAAACAAATAGTATACTTTCTATGTGAGCTCTTAAACAACATTTGGGTATAGTAGAAATACAATAGAGTATAGTAAAACAGATCATTAAAACTATAAAGACTAAAACTCAGGATTAAAATGAGTAGTATTGATAATGACATTGAATAAAAGGGAAGACATTTTTCAGTGTGTTTGCCCATACCAAAATCCCAGCTGACTGACTGAAAATTTTAATTGCTGCCACGCAAAATTTAACTACGTTATACATGATGAACAGTTTCCTGACAGATGAGAGAAAATCCAGGCTTTCGTTTTGACCTCTATGGCACGGTAGCAGGAGGGAAATGAGAATTTGGTTACTGTCTTGATAATAAAGAGAGTAGAACAGCACCTGTGTGGCAGTTTTATGGGTTCAAGTGCAGCAGAAAGAAGTTCTTTGGCAGGTAGGGATTTTAGCAAATCTCCCATTAAGCAGACAAAAGGGGTGAGATTTAGAGACTCTTTCTTGGGCAGGAAAAGTTAGGTCCATTTAATATCTCCAATTCCCATCTTGACTATGTTGTGTGATTTCTAAGCTGCATCTGAGCTCATTTTCGTATTGGGTGTTGTGAATCTTCTCTCCAATGGTTCTTTTAGATTGGATATAATGAGTAGAGTAGAATGGAGTGGAGTGGAGTGGAGTGGAGTGGAGTGGAGTGGAGTAGAGTAGAGTAGAGTAGAGTAGAGTAGAGTAGAGTAGAGTAGAGTAGAGTAGAGTAGAGTAGAGTAGAGTAGAGTAGAGTAGAATAGAATAGAATAGAATAGAACAGAACAGAACAGAACAGAACAGAACAGAACAGAACAGAACAGCAGAGTTGGAAGGGACCTTGGAGGTCTTCTAGTCCAATTCCTTGTGTAGGCAGGAAACCCTCTACCATTTCAGACAAATGGTTATCCAATCTCTTCTTAAAAACTTCCAGTGTTTTTACAACTACTGGAGGCAAGATGTTCCACTGATTAATTGGTCTAACTGTCAAGAAATTTCTCCTTAGTTCTAGGTTGCTTCTCTCCTTGATTAGTTTCCATCCACTGTTTCTTCTCCTGCCCTCAGGTGCTTTGGAGAATAGCTTGACTCCCTCTTCTTTGTGGCAGCCCCTGAGATATTGGAACACTACTATCATGTCACTCCTAGTCCTTCTTTTTATTAAACTAGACATACCCAGTTTCTGCAACCGTTCTTCATAGTCCACTAATCACCTTTGTTGCTCTTCTCTGCACTCTTTCTAGAGCAGGGGTGTCAAACTCACATTATCATGGCCCATGATGTATCAGGACTTTTCCCCCCTTTGCTAAACTGGGCATGGGTGTAGCCAGCTTGTGATGCATCTGGCCCATGGGCCAGGAGTTTGACATCCCTGTTTTAGAGTCTCAACATCTTTTTTACATCATGGTGACCAAATTGAAAAGGAGCGTTCAAAGGAACCCCATAGTGCTTGACTTCCCGCACTATTGCTTGATGCCAAGAAGATTAAAAATGAGATCTGAGGCATTTCTATCCTTTTAGCATTCCAGAAGGCCACAAAGATGTAGCTTTTCCCCCAAGCATAGATTCCTATGAGGGTTGGAGGCTGTTTGGTATGGTGCCTAGGGAGAATGGTACCTTTATTTTTAGTTGTGTTTTTATGCATTGTGGTAAGCTACCTATCATTTTTATTTTATCGACAGAATACCCCAGGTGGATATCAACCACAGCCTGGACACCTCACCATCAAAAACTGAAACCCTCTTACAGGCCCCAGGATCTGATGTGATCCCAGTGGAGGTCTATAAGGATGGCGGTGCAGTGCTTGTTGACAAACTCACTTGCTGTTCCAGTCTTTCTGGAATCAAGGATCCATTCATCAGGAACTGAAGGTTGCATCCATCGTACACCTCTACAAGAGGAAAGGGAGTCAACAAGTTTGCCATAATCATAGAGTAATATCACTGCTTCCCATCACAGGCAAGATCCTTCCACCAGTGTTGCTGAACTGCCTTACTGACCACCTGGAACAGGGTTTATTACCAGAGACACAGTGCGGTTTCTGAAACAGTGTGGCACTGTGGACATGGTCTTCACAGCCCGATAGCTCCAAGAGAAATGTCAAGAGCAGAATCATAAATTGTACACCACCTTCATGGATCTCACTAAGGCTTTTGACACTGTCAGTCATGAAGGTCTGTGGTGCATCATGTCAAAGTTTGGGTGCCCTGATAGATTCATCCTGATGGTACATCAGTTCCATGACGCTATGACGGCTCCTGTTCTGGATGACGGAGAAACTTCAGAGGCTTTTCCTGTTACAAATGGTGTCAAACAAGGGTGCATTTGGCACTGACCTTGTTCAGCATAATGTTTTCAGCTGTGCTGTCAGACGCTTCCAGAACAGTTCCTTGGAAGTTAGCCTGAGATACAGGGACAATGAGAAACTGTTCAACCTACAAAGACTCCAGGCTGTCACCAAGATAAAAGAGACTGTGCTACGTGACCTTCTCTTTGCTAATGACTGTGCCCTGAATGCTGGATCAGAGCAGGAAATGCAAGCCAGTGTGGACAAATCCGCAGCAGCATGGACAACTTCAGCCTCCTCATCAACATAAAGAAGACCAAAGTGATGCATCAGCCATCTCTGAAAGCCCAATACCAAGAGCCCATCATCACAGTGAAGGGACAAAAGCTGCAAGTAGTGGACCAATTTACATACCTTGGCAGCACCCTCTCCTGTGCAGTGACAATTGACATTGAGGTCAACTGTAGAATCGGCAAGGCAAGCTCTGCATTTGGCAGATTACTGACCATCATGTGGGACCACAGTGGAATAAGCCTTGCTACAAAGCTCAAAGTATACTGAGCAGTAGTGTTAACTATCCTGATGTATACCAGTGAGACTTGGACTGTATACAGGAGGCACGCTAGGCAATTGAACCACTTCTACATGACCTGCCTTGGTAGAGTTCTGAGGATCCGGTGGCAGGACAAGGTGCCAGACACAGAAGCCCCCTTCAGAGCAGGCCTGCCATCAATTCACACCCTGCTGATGAAAGCCCAGACATGCTGAGCAGGCCATATTGCAAGGATGCCAGACCATCACATCCCTAAACAGCTCCTCTATGGTGAGCTGTCTCAAGGAAAGCGATCACACGGGGGACAAAGGAAGTGATACAAAGACATGCTGAAAGCCTCTCTCAAGTCCCTTGATTTCGATACCACCCCCTGAGAAACCCTGGCACAAGATCGATTGACATGGCACACACTGATCTACCAGGGCTGCGAGACATCTGAGGACAGAAGGATAACCACAGCACAAGAGAAGTGAGCACTCTGCAAAGCCAAAGCTGCAAATGCTGCAACAATGGTGGCCACACGTCCCCCCCAAAATGTGGTAGAACATTTCATGCCCGTATAGGCCTTACCAGCCACCTGTGGACACATCATGGACAGCCCACAACCTGTTAGATGTCAAGGTCCTCTTCAAACATGATGGACGAACACCATCAGGGAGAATGGTGTCTTTATTTTTAGTTGTGTTTTTATGGATTGTGGTAAGCTACCTATCATTTTTATTTTACTTTTATTTATTTTAATCCCACCTTTATTATGTTTATAAATAACTCAAGGTGGCAAACATATCCAACCCACTTTCTCCTCCTATTTTTCCTACAACAACAATCCTGTGAGGTGGGTTGGGCTGAGAGAGGGTGACTGGCTCAAAGTCACCCAGTTGGCTACCATGGCTAAGACTAGACTTAAACTCACAGTCTTCTGCTTTCTAGGCTGGTGCATTAACCACTAGACCAAACTGGTTCTCCATATATCTTTTCCATATACCTCCTTATATGAGTTAGTCTGCCATATAAGCCAAGAAGTAAATAAAGAAATAAATACATTGAAAATGATTCAGAAGGACTAAATAGGTCAGACCTCATGGGAAATGGTAGCATTTGAGCCAATTGAAAAAAATTTGTAGCCAATCCCACACCTTGAATTTGGCTGCTCTGGTTCTCCTCTAAATATCACATTTGAAGGATTTGCCTAAAAATGTACATTTGAGAATTAGGGATTAACAAAGTTTTAAATGAGTGCTTCACTTAGATGAAGCTTCAGACAAAATACTCCAGGAAAATGTTTTGTAAAGCAGCAAGGTCTCTTGGCATCTAAGTGTAAAGTGATTGTGTTGCAGCAATCCTGTAGAACAAATAAATCTCTCCAGCCTGAAATCCCATGACTGGTAAGGTTAGCTAACTTGAAGGCTCCTTGATGTGCCAAAAGTATGTCAGGAGTTGCTGTCTTATACATTGGCCTGAAGTAGGCCAAGGCTTCATTGAGGGCACTCAGGTGGCTTCTTTGCTGGCTAAATAATATATCATCGAGACCCACCTCACTTTTTTGAAGCAAGTCTTAGTTACTTCATATGGATCTAATAACGATCAAATTTTACATCCCTGGAAACAAATTGAGTTAAATGTTCTCAATTCATTGTTTCTTCTTACCTAGTATTATCTATGATAATTTCTGCTCAAGCCATCATTTAGAGCTAAGAAAACCTGAATCTTCATTAATCCTAGGTCTGCTTTCACCCTCTAGTGATCAGATCTACCCATAGTTCTGAAGTATACTCAAATCTTAGATCTCAAGCTTCTTAATGTTTTTAAAAAATATTTAGGAAAAAATCTTTAAAAATAAATTGGAAGCTGCTTGGTTTATCTTTCAGATATGGATAGAAACCATGACATTTATGGAAATGGGAAACAAATAGCAATATGTTATATCATAAACACATAAGACTATTTGGCTAGGCTGAAGGACAATTGAATCAAACAAGGCTACTTAAGCATAAAAAGCTGAGGAAAGCAATGTTATAGGAGCAATGCTATCCAGCAATGCTTAAATGAGTTCAGCAACTTCTTGTTTTTAGGGAGAACCTGGCTATGGCAACGTGATTGGAGCCAAATAGATCTATAATGGTTTGTCTTGACTCCCGTTATGTCTCCTTCCTTCCTTCCTTCCTTCCTTCCTTCCTTCCTTCCTTCCTTCCTTCCTTCCTTCCTTCCTTCCTTCCTTCCTTCCTTCCCACCTACCTACCTACCTACCTACCTACTCACTTACTTACCTACCTGCCTACATCTGGTATTTAGCTTGTTTCTGGACTTCTTCATTCATTGACTCATTCAAATGCTATTTCTGAGAGTTTGCTTTCAGTGTTCTGACCTTGGACTGAAATTACCACTATGAGATTAACTTGATAGATTTACTACAGTAATAACCCAGATAACGAGCTGCTGTTCATGAAGCCAAGACACTAGCAATCTCTGTTCTAAACTTTAGAATTACTAGATTTGGCCATGGCCCTAGACAAGGTCTTAATGGATTAGATGCTTCTTCCCCTTGTAGCATAAAAAGCAAATTTGTTTGTTCTTGGGAATCTTCTATTATAAGAGAGTGCATGCTTGAGAAGTGGGACAACTGTAATCTACTGAACTCCTTATGAAACTTTTAGGAAGGGATGGAAAGGAGCTCTGAACCTTATATCTAGCATGTGTCAGACCTACCACTAGATAGACTACCAGGATAGAAATTCCACAGGAAGGTTGAAATTACTTTTATTGAGATTGGCTATAATAACAGGAACTTGTAGTCTGCTTGTACTGTACCACTTCCTCCTTCTTATACTTCAGTGATTGAGGGAGGTGTCTCCTCCTCTCTATAAACACATATACACAAACATACAGATACATATAATTGTTTGTGTGTGTGTGTGTGTATATATATATATATATATATATATATATATATATATATATATATATATATATATATATATATATATATATATACACACACACACACACACACACACACACACACACACACACACACACAATTATATGTATATGTATATGTATATGTATATATACATTATATGCAAAAAATTAAAATCTTGGGTGTTTTCCCGTGTCATGTTAAATAAGTTAATTAAAATGTTTAAAATTCTGGTTAAAATCCTAGCTTAAAATATATGTATAAAATTTATCAGGCCCTCTGGCATATTTCAACAATCACCAACTTTCAAAGTGAGATATTGTCAGAGCTTTCGTGCAGTGCTCCCCACCACTGTTTTAAAGGCTCTAGCGCTCCACCTGTGACTCCACCCCTTGGCCCCACCCCCATCTCTCATTTCTTCTACAGTTAACCCACATCTGACAAAGCTTTAACTCTGTTTTTTCTCTTGGCTCATCAGACCAGCTGAGGCTTGGCTTGGCTTGGCTCTGCGTGGGCGAGGCCCCGAACTTCAGCTCTTTCCGGGGCCTGCCTCTCAGCTGTGCAGCGGCAGTGTAGGTTTTGGTAGTGATCACAGCAGTGGCATTTCAACCAACTCTGACAACTTTCTCAGTGAATTCTACTGGAAAAAATACAAGAACTATACCTATCATTTTGACAATTTCACCAGAAAATATATATTTTAATGATTAATTTTTGGCTCAAAGACCTTATAAAAGAAAGGGAAAAAAGAAATTATAAGATTCTTTGCTCTGGACTGCGCAGGACTGTGAAACACACCTTTTCTAAGAATTAGGAAAACCTAAGAGTAACAAAGATATGTATACACCATTGCTTGCTCAGTGAGAACTAGCAACCAGTAGGCTAGATCACGGATGTCAAACTCAATTGTGTCACGTGACATCACATGACATATTGTGATTTTTTTCCAGAGCTAGGATGGGCGTGGCCTGCACACGATGCTAGTTTGACACCTCTGTGCTAGATCATCATCATCATCACTACCATCCTCTATCAGTCATGCTATTTTTATTTTTCAGATTTGTTTAACCCCCCATCTTCCTCAAATTGATTTTCCTCCATCCTCATTTTTTTTTAAAAAAAAATCCATTTGAGGATACCAATTTCATCTCGATATAGCAGGTTTTTGCTGTGTTGATGTTTAGATACGTATTCGCCAATTGTAGAATATATATTGGGTCAGGATTGTAACTTTAAGCATTGGTCTGAGCTCTCTACAGGCAAAAACATCTGAATGTTTTAGAGGTTAAGGGTTTTGGGGTTTTTTGCCATTAGTACTTGCTATATTTAAGTAAACCTAACAGGTCTGTAATCCTGTGCAGGGCATATTAATGAGTTGGGCATGAAGCCAGATCTATCAATTTGTAGCTGGGACTTAAACAAGACCTTTAGCTTGGTACCAGATGGAATTGTGTTCAAAGATGATCCAGACTTTGGTGTGATAATGATATTAACATAATTTATGTAACCTGTCATCTGTTCCTTAATTTTTGATGAAGTGCCTCAATTATTCAAAAGTAGATTTCTTTACTTCAGCTAAAACCCTCTCGCTATTGGGCTTCTGTGAATATTTGAAGTTGTTACTGTGACTTCTGTTTAAAGCTGCATTTATTAAAACATGAAACTAAATGCCCTTTGTTTCCAGTTGTTTGACAAACTGGAGATAGTAATTGCTTTAAGTGAGAATTCAGTGGCATGATTTTTTTTGAAAAAGAAAGTTTTAATGCCAAAATAAATCATTCTTCTGCTGTGATAATTATATCTTCAGATCTGTTTCTTCCAATTAGTACCTTGGATTACCTAAGTAGTATAATCAACATGCAACTTCTGATGGAGTGCCAGTGTTGGATAATCTTTATTTGATACAATGTGTTATTGTTCATTTTTATTTTTCCTCCTATAAAAACAGAAATGTATTTATTTTTTTTATGAAAATCTGTTGATTCAGTTCACAATTAAGTGTGAAATATGCAACAGATGGTGAGACTTATAATCATTCTATCAGTCTAATAGTACACTGTCTGTATTTCAGAATCTGCTTTTTCCCAAAGATTGTGTTGGGATGGAGCCATATTGACAGCTGGTATATTCCTAAAGTGGTTAGTTTGATATACCTCATCTATTAAATTCTGTACAATTTCCAAAATAACAGATGACAAATGCAATGGACCACCTGGGAAAAGGGATCTTCACTCAAAAGTTTAAACTGGTTTCTTTTTTGTCTTGCAGGGATGAATATGCATGTTGCTTTGGAATCTTTTAGCATACCTATGTGTCACATGCCAAAAGTTTATGTTTATTTCTTTCTTTTTTTAAAAAAAAACTATCCTTCCTTCCTTCCTTCCTTCCTTCCTTCCTTCCTTCCTTCCTTCCTTCCTCCCTTCCTTTCTTTTTTCTTTCTTTCTTTCTCTTTTTCTTTCTTTTTCTTTCTCTCTCTTTCTCTCCTTTCTTTCTTTCTTTCTTTCTTTCTCTCTCTTTCTTTCTCCCTATCCTCTTTCTCCTTTTCCCCTCTCCCCTCTTCCTTCCCTTGTTTTCTTTTTTCTTTCTTTCTTTTTCCTCTTCACTCTTTTTCTTTTCCACATGTTATGCATGTAGAAAAACAAAGCAGTCTGGACAGAAATCACTTTATTTCAGTTGTAACTGAACAAATCACAGAAAGACTTATATCATTTAACAAGTAGGTATATTAAGGCCTTACCACATAAATAGGGAAAATTTTCAATCAACTATTGCTTGTTTGCCATTAATCCAATTTTGAAGAGGAAATACCCGCTTAATGTTAGTTGTGAAAGATCAGAACCACAAATTAATTTCCAGTTGATTTGTTGCTCATGTCTATTCACAGGTATCTAGACAACTCACGGCCAGCATTATTTTGGTGCTACCTAAGAGTTAACAGAATTCAAGAGAATTGAACTTAGACCATTTGTGGCAATGTCAAGACTCCAGGCTGATTCCTCTTTTGACTCCACGCTCAAGCTCTGCCACTCCTTCTCCTACACTTACTGAATGTTGGCTGGACCTGGCAGCAAAACGTAAATCAATTTATGACCAGATCTGGATATTCTCTCTTATAAGTCAGGTGAATGTGGATATAGTGTTCATTCCTACACGTTTATTTCTTTATTTAAGAAATTTATTCAGTTGTCTTTCTTGCAACCCACTCTGGGGATCCCTAATTAAATGTTAAAACAGTATAAAATCATAATAAAATTATAAAATGAAACTCATTAAAACATTAAAATCATATTGCACTAGATTAGTATGCAGCCCTTCTTTATATCCGACCATGAGTTTAAAACATGTGGGTAGATCACATTAATATGCTGTCTTCCTCATTGTAGAAATTCTTTTGCATGGAAGACTTCCTGTCTGGGCCAACATGTTGGGAATGGTCCATACAGCTGAGGAATTCTGGGAGTTGAAGTCCACAAGTCTTAAAGTTGCCAGTCTGGAGACCCCTCATATATTGGATCACATCCCTAACAGAGATGGGCAAACCATGAGTATGACTCAATCCAATATATCTCACAAGTATGAATCTTAGTATTTATAAAATGTTTAATTCACATACTTATTTTTTTAAAAAATGAAAGCATTGGATAAAAACAACAACCCTTGATTAAAGGCAGAATAGAATCAGTTTTTTAAAAAAAATCAATTCCTTCACAGCTGGCCCAGAGCAAAATAAGTTATTCTACTTTCTAATTTTTGGAAGTTATAAAATAAAAATGCTAGTTTGGATATTGGCCTAGCAGTAGCACCTAATTAACTTTCTTATACTAAAGGCTTTTGTTGGATAGCAGAGGTAATTTCTCATCTGACAAGCTTAATTATACTTGTAATTATACATCTCTGTTAGCTTTCTTTACATTGCAACAATGTAAAGTAATTAGTAACAACCTTAGACCTTGTGATTCTTGGGTTTGGCACATGTGCATGTATGAACATGTTTGTCCATGTTTAAATGGGAAGAAAATCTTTACATTACAATAAGAGTTGCAGGAGATTTTTTTCCCCTCTGTTACTCATAATCAGACAGGAATCATTTTATCAACCAATCAAATCAAAAATATGAAGCAAATACTATTGCTGGGGTAGCAAATTTCATTTGAAAATGTCTGAGTCAAGTTAAAGGAAGAATTCACTATCTCAGCATCATGGTGTTGTTGTTGTTGTTGTTGTTTTAGTCTTTTCACACACATACACAGACACACACACACACACACACACACACGTCGGAGGTAAGCTCTATTAATTTAGATGTTCTCCATCAGCAGTCACCATGATAGGATCTGCTGAGGGCTTATACCAAGCCTGGATAATTGGTGACCCAGCAAGCCAAACATAAACCATTGTTTTTTGCTGATTTGAGGCAAGGGGGGAAGCGGGAGACAGGTTGATGGATATGCAGTCTTGATCCAGCCACCTCAGTTAGAGTTTTGGCCCTTTCTTCAATTGTACCAGGTTCTTCTGAGGCTCTCAATGTGCAAGAGTACAAATAGCATGCTGTACCATGTACAAGAGACAGTTTGGTCTAGTGGTTAAGGCACCAGGCTAGAAAGCAGGAGACTGTGAGTTTGAGTCCCGCCTTAGCCATGAAAGCCAGCTGAGTGACCTTGGGCCAGTCCGTCTCTCTGTCAGCCCAACCCATCATACAAGGTCATGGGTTATGGGGAAAGGGAGAGGAGGAAGGTGTGTTGGATATGTTCACTGCCTTGAGTTACTTGAAAAAACACTAAAGGCGGGATACACATAAATAAATAAAATAAATCTGAATCATGATTTAAATGCATTTCACATTTACATTTAATATTTTGCACTAAATCATATTGTAACTACCCTGTTTTTCCCAAAATAAGACATCTCCTGATAATAAACTCAATTGGGCTTTTGAGCGCATGGCAATAAGGCCAAGCACTTATTTCAGGGTTCAAAAAAAATTAAGACAGGGTCTTATTTTCTGGAAAACACGGTAGTTTCATTTTCTCTTATACGAGCTAAGAGATTGCACTTTATAAAATCATGGGTTATGGATTAGTTAAACCAGCTAACTGAGCTTTACTCAACAGTTTATAGCTCCATGACTATGTAAACCAGGGCAAAGTGAATATGTCTATTATACTGCTTCCTCCTTCTAGTTTATATCCTTCTTATCCCAAAACTCTCACCCTTTAAGCCTCTCCGCAAGGTAATGTTTCAACAAAAACTTCCTCAAACAACCAGAAAGCTCCCAGATCAATAAAAAGCAAGACTGCCTTTAGTTTACAGACTGAAAGACATAACAGAAGATGAATTAAGTAATTCATCTTCTGGCAAAAAGGCAAATTCCAAATACCAGTTTTTAAGATTCTATTTCTTATAATGAACTATTAAATTTTTATAAGCTGTTGTATTGTAGACCAAAGACTAGGGAATGGTAGGTAGGTAGGTAGATAAGAGTTAGATCAATAAATAGATAGATCAGATGATGGATGGATAGACAGAAAGACAGACAGACAGAAAGATATCAGATGATAAATGGGTGGGTCGGTGGGTGGATGGGTGGGTGGGTGGATAAATAATAGATAGATGATAGATAGATAGATAGATAGATAGATAGATAGATAGATAGACAGACAGACAGACAGACAGACAGACAGACAGACACTATAGGTTACTAGTCTACATCATGTCAGCTGAGGCTCTTTTTTGTATTGATTGTTGAAATAAAGAAATTGTTCCTGTAAAATCTGAAATTCTTCCACAAGTCTTTAGGTATCTAAGCGGCCTAGGCAGAGCTCACATCCTGGACTGGTGAGAAACAAGTATTAAAATCTTCCTTTGAAATGATGCACTTGGGTAGTAAAATCCATCCCTTTAGCCTCCCTTCTATTTTGGTGCTCTGGGACTATAGGAGGAAGGAGGAAGAGATCTGTAAAGCAGAATCATATGAAAGGCACAGAAGGCAAAGCTGTTGCTTTTGTTGTGTGCTTTTTGAAATCTGTTTTGACAGAAGAAGGAATAAGAAGTGTGCCAACAAATAATAATGCAACAAAAAGATAAGCCTTTGTTCTTGCAAGTTGAATGGGTGCAGCGTGCAAAATTATAAAGCATCAAGATAAACCATGAAAGCAGAAATTAAGTAATGAACACTAAAATGATGGTTCTTGTATAATTAGAGAGATGACAGAAAACGTGACTAGAAGTTATCAATGAATCAATGCATCCATAGCAGAAAAATAATAATTCCTTTCCCCGGCACTGCTACCTTGAAGTGCTTAATCGGCTAAAAAAAAAGCCATTAATAGTGAGACATTTTTTCCCCCAACCAAGTAAATTCTGAATGACGTGTCAGAATTAGTTCTGGTGATAGAAGAATACTATGAAGAGTTTGCTTGCTTAGTTCATAACCAAGTAAATAGCTTGGCAACTGCATTTCTAATGTATTATTGTTTTCCATTCAAACAGTATACGGAAACTGGTTTCACCATCCCTTACTACTTTTCTTCTGCTGGGACAGAAGCTTTTCTTTTTCATCTTATTGATGGTGAGCTTTAGAACTTCATTTGATTGGGTTTCTGAGATTAATGGAACCTTGTGAGACAGTTGGCACTGCTGGTTTTGGCTTTATGACAGTACACTACCTTGATTGCTCTACCCCAGTCCTTCTGAAAATGCCCAGTGGCAGGAGTTCCCCTTGAATTACAATAGCCAAGGAAACTGCAGATTGCTGCAAAGTTGTTTGTGGCAATTGATTAACTTGTACAATTGAGGGTACAGGTAAGTCCTTGACTTGTGACCCGCTGGCGGCCAGCGGAGCTGGCAGCAGAGTCAGACAGTGAGGAGGTTGGGGAGGAACTTGGGCCAGTCCTGGGGACTGGGAAAAGCTCGGATGAGGGCTCTGCATCGGAGGCAGAGATGGGGCCAAGGCCATCTGATAGTTATGTGCTGCCTCCGGAGTCTCCGGAGACTCCGGAGTCTGACATCAGCGAGGCAGAAGAACAGTGGGAGCCTGTTCCCAGTGTGTGCATGCACAGAGCTGCCAAAAGCAAGAACAATTAAGAAAACAGGGTCGACTTGGGAGTAAGGCTTGGAGATGATTGGGCCCTCCCATAAGACATAAAAGAGGAGCGAACGGGACATGAGCTTTTGCAGGAAGCAATTAGTTCATCTGGTTGGTTCAAGCTTTGAAAAGTTCTGTTTGACTCGGTGCCAAGTTTGGCCTTTTCCTGCATTTAGCAATTAGTTCTCTGGCAGGATTCCAAGGGAGATAAGGTGGGTGTTTATAAAAATTCCCTTGAAAGACTATTCGTGAAACTTTGTGGACTGTGAATGATAATAATTCACAGCCATGTAAATAAAAGAGGTTTTGCTGGGACTAAGATTGTGCTTTATACTTTCTAAGGAAGCCTAGGTCAGAACATCGATTTACGACCACAACTGAGCCCAACATTTCTGTTGCTAAGCCAGGAAAAGTGAGTTTTCCCCCATTTTGTCACCATTTTTGCCACAGGCATTAAAGGAATCATTGCAGCTGTTAAGTTGGTTAACATGGCTGTTAAGTGGATCTGGCTTCCCCATTGACTTGCCAGAAGGCTGCAAAAGGGGATCCCGGGACCGCAGGAGACTGCATCATATCATAAATACAAGCCAGTTGCCAAGCATCCGAATTTTGTTCACATGACCCATGGGGATGCTGCAAAGGTCATTAAGTGTGAAAAATGGTCCTAAGTCTCTTTTCTCAGTGCTGTTGTAATTTCAGACCAGAGGTGAAATGCTCCCGATCCGGTAGCGATGGAGGCGGGTGGTTCAGAGAACCAGTAGCAAAAATCCCTGCCCCCCCCCATTTCCCAGCTGAGCTGCGCAATCATCAGAGGCTTTTTTTAATTTTTAAAAGCATTTTTTCTATAACCTCTTTGGCTGAAAAAATGCTTTTAAAAGTTAAAAAAAAAGCCTCTGATGATCGCACGGTTCAGAGAAAGAAAGCCTCTGCCAATCAGGCAAGTCAGCTGAGATTGTCATAGGCTTTAAAAAAAAGAAAAAGAAAGCCTCTGCCGATCAGGCAAGTCAGCTGGGATCATCAGAGGCTTTAAAAGCATTTTTTTAATAACCTCTTCAGCCCAAAAGGTTGTAGAAAAAATGGTTTTAAAGTAAAAAAAAAAGAAAGTTGGCCATGCCCACTCAGCCATATTACCCCCCCACCAAGCCACGCCCACAGAACTGATAGTAGCAAATTTTACATTTCACCACTGCTTCAGACAGACACTTAATGAATGACTGTAAATCAAGGACTACCTGTATTTACCCTAATCCCTTGACTAGCTCATAATCAACATAATTTCAAGCACTTTTTACGGTACAAAGGAGAATTTTACAGAAATATTACTCTAATCCAGCAATTGTACTTTGTTACTGTATGGTGGTTACTGTATTAGACTCACTGGAGAAGAGCCTAATGCTGGGAATGATTGAGGGCAAAAGAAGAAGGAGACGGCAGAGAATGAGGTGGCTGGATGGAGTCACTGAAGAAGTAAGTGTGAGTTTAAGTGGACTCCAGAGGATGGTAGCGGACAGGAAGGCCTGGAGGAACCTTGTCCATGAGGTCGTGATGGATCGGGCACAACTTCTCAACTAACAACTGTATCGTGTGAAGCCCAACTAATTGCTTTCTAATAACCTACCTTAGCATGACATGTGAATTCAGTTCACCTCTTATGTTAATTCTTGAACAACTGAAAACTTTACTTTTCTCTCTCTCTCTCTCTCTCTCTCTCTGCAAGGTTTCCCAACTGTGCTGTAGACGTCTTGGATGTTGGCCTTCTGTTCCATGCCTTACCAATTTCAAATTGCTATAATTGTAGCTGTATTCTGTATTCAGAGATTTGAGTGAGCAACTTGTGCAGCACATATTTTTATTTTGTCATATATGAAAGAATTCTATTCTCCCTTTGGGAGAGAAATTCTCCCTCATGCTGCTTTCTCCACAGCATGATATCCGGAAAATTTCTCATCAGAAGGTTAGAAAAATAAAATAAAACAGAATATAATAGAAAATGTTTTATAGCTTCAAATATATTGGTTGTACCAGGTGCCCAATTTAATGATATCACCATTATAGTACTAGTCATATCAATAATGAATGAGGTTTTATACTTTCTTTGTCAGTTATTGTGAAAGTCAAAGACTTTCCAAGAGATAAAGTAAATGCGGTTGGCTTATAGCTATATTGTGCCATAATGTTACAAATGGCTCCTGTTTTGTCAATCTCAGTAAAAGTAGAGAATCATTAAAGATTTGTGTTTGTGGAAAATAAAACAAATGTTAAGAGCCTCAAGATTACATTATGGCTATTGCAGAATTCTCTTAAAATGGTCTTTTTGAGTTATATATTTTTGTTCAGAGTAGAAGAATTAGCACTAAATATAGATTCAGTCCATAATGCAATGATTCCCTTTAAAAAAAAAAAATTAAGGACATATACGTAGACCAATGCACATAAGCACTGATTTGATAGCAATAGCAATAGCACTTAAATTTATATACTGTTTCACAGTGCTTTACAGCCCTCTGTAAGTGGTTTACAGAGTCAGCATATTGTCCCCAACAATCTGGGTCCTCAATTTACCCACCTCAGAAGGATGGAAGGCTGAGTCAACCTTGAGCTGGTGAGACTCGAACTGCCAAATTGCAGGCAGCCGGCAGGCAGCAGAAGTAGCCTGCAGTACTGCATTCTAACCACTGCACCACCATGGCTCTTAATATTGATATTATTCTTCATGGCATTATTTTTTTCTATTTTCACCAATGTTGGCTCTTGCGACTGTAATCTATGGCTGGGGTTCTGTAGGTAATATTATTTTAAAAAATTGAAGCTACCTCACATTTGTGATGGCTGATAAACAAAATCACATGGGTCATCATAGCCATGATGAATAGTTAATTAAGGTGAAGTACTAGAATAACAGAATTGGAAAGACCTTGGAGGTCTTCTAGTCCAATCCCTTGCTCAAGCAGGAGACCCTATATCATTCCGGACAAATGGCTGTCCAACCTCTTCTTTAAAATATCCAGTTATGGAGCACCCACCACTTCTGATGGCCAAGTTGTTCCACTGATTAATTGTTCTCACTGTCAGGATTTTTTTTTTTTCTAGATTGGTTCTCTCTTTGTTCAGCTTCTATCCATTGCTTCTTGTTCTGCCTGGAAGATGGATGCCTTGGACTTTATTTTTTGGGACATGTTACTTGGAGCTTGATACTTCAGGTATCATGGAGAATAGGTTGACCCTCCTCTTCTTTGTAGCAGCCCCTTACATATTGGAATACTGCTATCATCTTATCCAGTGGTGGGATTCAAATAATTTAATAACCAGTTCTCTGCCCTAATGGCCCTGGCAGGGTGGGTGTGGCCATGGTGGGCATGGCCAGGGGGAAGGACAGGCAGCACTCAGCCTCCTGCACCCCCCCTGGGAGCAAAAACAGTCTATGGGGGCACACCCCCTCCCACCCCATTTTGGCCCTAGTAGGCCTCCCTGCAGTCTCCTGGGAGCAAAAATGGGCCACATGGGAGTGTGCCGCACCCCCGTTTTGGGCCTAGTAGGCCTCCCTGAACTTACCTGGGAGCCAAACCAGGCCGTGTGGGGACTCCTGGAAGGAGTGGGGCGGGGCCAGCCAGCAATTTAACAACCAGTTTTCTCAAACCGGCCCAAACCGGCTGAATCCCATCACTGAAGAGCCTCTAGTACAGTGGACTAAAGCACTGTTATTAACAGATTAACATCTGCTGCTTGCAATTACTGCAAGTTCAAATCTCACCAGACTCAAGGTTGACTTAGCCTTCCATCCTTTCAAAGGTAGGTGAAATGAGGACCCAGATTGTGGGGGCAATAAGCTGACTTTGTATAAATATACAAAAGTATGAAGGCTATTGCTTAACGCATTGTAAGCCGCCCTGAGTCTCTGGAGAAGGGTGGCATATAAATTAAAGCAAAAAACAAAAAACAAAAAACCTGATGTTATCCCTAGTTCTTCTTTTCATTAAACAATTCACGCCCAATTCGTTATATGTTTGAGCTTCCAGTCCATTGCATCACACTCATGTCAGGAGCACCAAGGCACTTCCAGGTTGAAAGGATTAACCAATGACATCACCAGTGCCCAGGGGATACCCAGTTGGAGTCTTCTTTCATTACCTTGGCAGGAGCTGGAGCAAAGGATGGGAGCTCACCCTGCCCCATGGCAGCACTTGGGTCTCAACGCAGGCTTGCTAACTTCCAACCCAGAGACCTAACCACACAAGTCACGATGCTCCTGTGCCTCCTGTCCATGATAACAGAATAACAGTTGGAAGGGACATTAGAGGACTTCTAGTCCAGCCCCATGCTCATGTCAGACAAAACAAAACAGAAGGAAGAAAATGATCGTGAGCGAAGGAAAGTTCAGAACAACAACATGAAAATAAGTGGTGGAGAGGATGTTGATGATCAGACCAATGTATAAAATATGTTAGCTTTGTAGCAAATATTTAACACAACTGTAGCATTGCTAAAATTCAGTTATTGTATTAAAATTGTGCAATTGTTAGCTGAGAGCTTTTGAAAAGGCAAAGTGCAAAAGCACTAAATAAGACTGAATTGGTATGTAATTAAAGGAAATGTTTCCTTAGATCTTAATACATTGCGTGCATTATTAATATTAGTAGAATTGTCTCTTTGAGAAAGAATGCAATTAGGAATAATGTAGATCAGCCATACCAACAGCAAGGAAAATGCAAATGGAATGATAAGTATTGGCAATTTATTTCCGCCAAAATGAAATATACAGATAATTAACATTCTTCCCAGTTTGCAAAGAAGCTTATAATTTAGGAATGAACTACACAGGATGAAAAGACCTTTTATTAGAACTATCTTAATTCTTATTGTCCTTGTGAAAAACATATATACAGGTGAGGAAGGCACAGGATGGACAGAACATGGTGAAAACAACTGTTTCCAGGTTGGCAAAGGAGAGGAACACGGCTTCACACTCTCCCTTTATTTATTCAATCTACAGGTATAGGGAGTATTTACATTAAGGGAAGGTGAACTGGAAGAAGATTGGCATGGTTTTAAAATTGGAAGAAATATCAATAACCTTCCTATACTGCTGACACTACACTAATAGCTAAAAATGCAAATAATTTGCAAGGTCTAGTAAAATAGAATAAAATAAAGAAGACCACCCTAATGACAACAGAGAGAATAACCAACTTTAGAATTGACAATGAAGATATCAAAGTGGTAGATAACCTCTGCCTCTTAGGATAGCAATAGCACTTAGACTTATATACCACTTCACAGTGCTTTGCAGCCCTCTCTAAGCAGTTTGCAGATTCAGCATATTGCCCCCAACAACAATCTGGGTCCTCATTTTACCCACCTCAGAAGGATGGAAGGCTGAGTCAACTTTCAGCCAGTAAGTATTGAACTGCCAAAATTCTGGCAGCAGGCAGTCAGCAGAAGTAGCCTGCAGTGCTGCATTCTAACCACTGCACCACCAGGGCTCATCAATATCAACTATCAATAGTAAAGGAACAAGCAATCAAGAAATAGGCCACAGATACGCATGATAAAATAGCCAAGAAGGCCTTAGAAAAGAAATTCAGAAATTTCTTTTCTTTATCAAAGAAATTCTATGATAGATCTATGCAGGTAGTTCTCATTTAGTGACCATAATTGGTTCTGGTGACTCAGTTATTAAACTTTAGCGACTGCTTATGATTTTACTTCGATTTTCCTTTGCTTTTTGCTCTTTCCTTCAGCTGAACTGGGCTTTTTCTCTTTCTCTCTGGGGACATCTTGGGATGGGGTAAATAACAAAGTGAAAATAAGAGCAGATTATATGCAGGTTGCCATTAATCTGTGTGTCAACACTTAATTAAGAATTGCAGGAAGGATTCCAAAAAATGTGAACGCTAGGAGATGTGCCAGGATGGCAATAAATCTTGGAAAGAGTTTATTAAGAAATTGTCCCTGAATATACTTACTGCACCAGGAGGATACAACCCCAAAGAGGTCGCTAACTCCAAACAGCTGGAAGGTTTCTGGAATTCAACTCATGTCGAGAAGTAACTTTACTCCTCCCAAGCTCTTAATTTAGAAAATAAAATATTAAGAGTGGGGAGAGTTGTGTGAATCAGGACAAATGAAAGCAAATGGCATACAGATGAGGAAGCAAAGGCGATGTCTGGAGATTGACAGCTATTATAAGAAGCCAAGAGGATTTTCATTCAACTGCCAAAACCACAAA
Source organism: Pantherophis guttatus (assembly GCF_059756535.1). NCBI lineage: Eukaryota > Metazoa > Chordata > Lepidosauria > Squamata > Colubridae > Pantherophis > Pantherophis guttatus. Next base: position 227,389,034 of record NC_142063.1, on the reverse strand, counting down.
CTACAGTGAGCAGCATATTCTGGTGGGAGTCCTGCCTAGAACGTGGAGCTTTGGACCTTAAATGCCTTGGTAAGATCACACTTGGAATATTGCATCCAGTTTTGGTCTCCATGATATAATAAGATGTTGAAACTCTAGAAAGAGTGCAGAGAAGAACAACAAAAATGATTAGGGGACTGAAGGCTAAAGCATACAGAGAACGGATGCAGGAATAGGGCATGTCTAGTTTAAGACATCTCTGTGGGGGCACTAGCCCTCTGGAATGAGCCGCCCCTAGAGGTTCGTATGATCCAAAGACTGTGCTAGGTAGCCACTCAGGAGCCAAAGAAAGACTTACCTTAGAAACTGATTTGGATGTTGTCAGTTTCCCATAGCCGGTCAAGCAGCCAGAAGGTTCTAATCAACTAATTAAATTCAGAGAGCTTAATTTGGAGTTAGCATTTTTTTTAAGGAAAATGCTCCTGTGCAGAGAAAAGCAGCTCAGGAAGAGATAGCTTGTCTAAGCAATCTCTATGCTTTGTGAGGATGCAAAAATAGGGAAAAACGGTCAGACACAGTTAATAAATGAGGTCTGTTTCTACAAATATCAGAGTAGTGCAAGGAGAGGGGGAAGAAAGGGGAAGGGGGAGGGGGAGGGAGAAAAGGAAGGAGGAGGGAGGGGGGAGAGAGAGAGAGAGAGAGATTTTAGAATGGAGCATTGCAGGCTAACACTGCCCACAGCCAGGAGTTCAAAACTGATCGGTTCAAAATGGACTCACCCTTCCATCCTTCCAAGGTCGGTAAAATCAAAACTCAAATTGTTTTGGGTAATATGCTCACATTGTCCACCAGCCAGAGAATGGTGTAAAGCATGATGGGGCTTTAATATATAAGTGCTATTGTTATTGCTCTCCCATTATTAAGTTGAAGAAAAAAATTTCTATAATATGATTAGGTCATTTTTTCAAATACATTTGGATGGAATTTACAGAAACTTATTATGCCAAACTTCATAGAGGTCAGTGCAGGCTTATATTTAGTTCTGTATTCCTTTGCATCTTTTTTAGTCGGTACTTAGCTTGTTTTGCTCAAAAATAGACTTTTTTTTTAAAAAAATGATGCTTTCTGAAATTCTGATATAATGGGATTGTTTCTTTTTTTCAATGACCGTAACTGTTTTTGTTTTGGGACCCAGTGAAATGGAATTTGAAGTGTAAATGGATTCCATAATGAGCTATCTGCATGCAAATAGTTTCATGGGTTTTTGTGTAAAGGAAAGGCTTGCTAGCAAGGAAGAATATGGAATAATAAAAGCTGTCCCTTCCTCAGGGACAACAACAAACAATCAGCTGTTGGTTATTCTGGATGGGAAAAAAACGGAAGATAATAACTGACTAATCTTTCCCTTAAAATAAGTCCTAAAACTACTCAAGTAGATAAGGCAGCCATAAATTATCTTCTTATATCTATTTGGGAAAGAACCTAAGATAAAAAAAAAAGATTTATTCATGTTCTTGATACTGTATGAAATTGGTCAGCTATTGAGACCAATACTCTCCTTCTTTGGTCTCCAACCTTTTCTTCACAATGTTTTACAAGAATACAAATGAAAAAGTGTCACTTTCTTTTTTTGGGAAAAAAAAAACCTTTATGACATTCATCAAAGTTCTTGAACTATTTATTATAATAGAATTTATTATAATGGAAGATTTTGAACTCTGAACAAGGAAACATTAGAACTCTTCCAACTTGAATGAGTTAAAACAAAATACCCATGTTGTGTGAAAAGTGGCACCAATCCAATAGGTTGCTTGTGTCATTAGAATGATCATCTCGGTCACTGTCAAGTACCAGGGAAATCAAGAGATTCAGGCAGTTCAAATAAGTATAAAGATTTATTGCAAGCTTAAGCTGTCTACAAGAATCTGAGCTACTAATGGTCAAGGGAAATGAGCAGGAACTAAGAAGGCATTCAAGGTGGGCTGGATCTCTTGTGGGCACACAGGGCCTCATGACTGATGACACATTTTACCCCTCCCTCAGGCTCAGCTTGGTCATCTCCTATAGTCACTGAAATATCAGATTTGATTTGGGGCCACTGTTTCACATTAATCAAAAGATCTGTGCATGAATCCAAAGTGGAGAATTAAGAAGGCCAATAAATGAATGGTGTTTGGTATGCTTAAGCAGGTCATTGTTTTAAAATGGTGATTCAATCAAAGCTTTGTCAACTCATCCGATCAAAGTTCTGCAGAAAACTACTCCTTCTGCTCTGGATTTCAGATCCATGCCAAATCAACAAATAGACCAGATATGGATATCCTTTAATCTTCAGGATGCAACTTTGTTATCTATCTTTGCATCATGCAGAGTATACTAACAATTCAGTGAATGTTGAACTGGTTCTTCAAGCCCAACAAGCCCAGAATCTTCAGAAGTCTCAGTTCAGAAACCAGAATGTCTAGATCTCTTCTATGCAAAGATGCACTTGTTTTTTTTTCTTCTAAAGATCCAATCTGATCTTTGCATAATATGTAGAGAACTGCACTTAATAAGTTGTAGTAGGAGATAAATTGTAGGAGAAGAGAAGAAGAATAACAAAACCAAAATTTGTTTTCATTTATATCTGCATTTTGCTTCACTCAAGGTTTCTGAAGACACAAGTGCCGAGATTTATACTCCTGCTCTATAATTAGCGAAGAAAAGGCTTTTAAAGAAGATTTTAATAATTTATTGTTTCTCACTTTATGGTTAGTTCAAACCTTTGAGTAGTAATCTGCCGCTTCTATTTAATATTCCTGAGCAGAATTCATTTACTAATTTTGTTTATATATATATATATATATATATATATATATATATATATATATATATATATATATATATATATATATATATATATATATATATATATATATATATATATATATATATATATATATATATATATATATATATATATATATATATATATATATATATATATATATATATATATATATATATATAGCACCAGATCTGCTAAGGCTCAAGTGATTTACAACAGTTTCATACGTTAACAAAGTAAGGCATCCAAACTATTTAGTTATATTTTGGATATAAATATTCAGTTTGGATGTTTAAATTCTTTGTGTTTATCCTTAATATTAGCAAAGTAGTTATAAACATTCTCATGCTAGGGTTATTTGTTCATTTTCCAGTATTTGCATTATGTGTGGTTTTACTATTTTCTACTGTTTTCTACATTTTATTGATCTTTTGCAAGGTTATGTGTGCCGTAACAACAATATGAAATGGAAAAAGGTAGACAGGTGTTTAATAAATGCTCTAGTAATGCTCTAGTAATTGATTACATTTCCAGGAAACTCACACCTGTGTGTTTGGTTCAAACTTTGTAATTGATTCAGCAAGAACCCTTCTTTTATATTTCAAAAGCTGCTGAAGTATAGTTTTAAGCCACCACTTTAATATCAAACTCAATTGTTGCTTGATGGAATCTTATGTATATACATCCTAGTTGATGAAAAATTGGAACAGATGTTTGACTTTCACATTAGATAAGTTGTATAGAGTAACACAAACATGCTTAGGAGAAACATCTTCTTAAAAAAGCATTATGTGACACCCAGGCCAGCGTTAGACATTTTGCTATTCTAGGCTAAGTCATATTTTGGCAGCCTTATGATTATGTTTAACTCTCGCATAGTGTATAGAGCAATGATGGCTAACCTTTTTGCCATCGCATGCCAGGAGGGGAGCCGCGGGGGAGGTTCGCGCCCATGCGTGCCAGGAGTGGGTTCTAAATTTTTTTACTACCGGTTCTGTGGGCATGGCTTATTTTGTGGGCGTGGCTTGGAGGTCATGTGACTGGGTGGGCATGGCTAGCTGGTCATGTGACTGTGTGGCCATGGCTATGTGTATAGGGACTACTCAGAGGTCTGAAAAAAGTCATTTCTGACAGGTCCTCGCACTTTTGACTGGTCCTCACACTTATAACCATCCTCACATTTATGCCCGTGCAGCATTCTTATCAACCATGTCACTCATTTCACAACTGCTTCTCTTCACCATGGTGACAAGATAGGGCAAAAAACGTAAAATGTGAGGACAGTCGTAAGTTCGAGGACTGGTCAAAAGTGCAAGGACCAGTCAAAAATAACTTTTTCAGCCCTCTGAGTAGTCCATATGCACAAAAGGACTACCCAGAGGGCTGAAAAAAGTGATTTCTTACAGGTCTTCGCACTTTTGACCGGTCCTCGCACTTATGACTGGTCATCATTTATGCCCATTGTAGCATTCTTAACAACCATGTCACTCATTTCACAACTGCTTCTTTTCACCATGGTGACAAGATAGGGCGAAAAACGTAAAATGTGAGGACAGTTGTAAGTTCAAGGATTGGTCAAAAGTGCAAGAACCAGTCAAAAATAACTTTTTCAGCCCTCTGAGTAATCCATATGTACAAAAGGATACAGCAATAGAGACGGATGAAGGAAGGAGAACAGAGGGAAGGAAGAGAAGGGAGGAAGGAAGGGAAGGGAAATTAGAGTAGGAGTGAGAGTAAGAGAGGGAGGAAGAGAGGAGGAGAAGGAGAAAGGAAGAGGAAGTAGGGAGAAGAAGAAGTGGGAGAAGAGAAAGTAAGAAGGAAAGAAAAGACAGAGGTGGTAGGTTTGAGGAGAAAGATTGCTGTACAATAAAAAAGATGAAAGGGAAGAAAGGCAACCCAAAACAATATAAAGATATTAAGATAAAGAATAAATTGTTAAACTTTAAAGAATAAAAGAGAACAAATATGAATAAATAGCAATAATTAGAAACACATACAAACATACAATGTATTTTCTTTGAACAGAGTATTTGGCCGGTTCACAAATTTAAACAGTGTTTAGTCATGTCAATTAAATTTACAATTTCTATATTTCCTTTTTGCCATATTTATTCCTCATCTATTTTTTTTTAAAAAAACCAATATTACCCTTCATCCTCATCTCTAATCTTAATCAAATTCAATTTTTCCCTTCTATTCTATATTATACCCTTCCCATTGTCATCTATTTTTATATCCATCCTCATGGTCGTTCCAGATAGTAGATGCCCCCACAGACAAGGCTTTCCCCCTGGGGGCCGCCAGCTGACATTGTTTGGCTGACGGCACCCGGAGGAGTCCCTCTCTGTGAGAGCGTACCGGTCGGTGGGAGGTCGTTTGCGGCAGCAGGTGGTCCCGTAAATAACCAGGCCCTAAGCCATGGGGCACTCTAAAGGTGGTAACCAAAACCTTGAAGCGCACCCGGAAGACCACCAGGAGCCAGTGCAGCTCGCGCAGGAGAGGTGTTACATGGGAGCACTACGTTGCTTCCATAACCACCCGCATGGCCACACTCTGCGCCAATTGGAGCCTCCGGGTGCTCCTCAAGGGGAGCCCCATGTAGGGAGCATTGCAGTAGTCCAGGCGGGAAGTGACGAGGGCATGAGTGACCGTGTTTAAGGAGTCCCGATCCAGAAAGGGACGCAACTGGCGAATCAGGCGAACCTGATGGAAAATCCTCCCGGTCACGGCCGTCAAGTGCTCTTCTAAAGACAGCCGTGAATCCAGGAGGACGCCCAAGTTGTGAGCTCTCTCCGTGGGGGCCAGCGATTCACCCCCGATAGTCAGAGATGGAGTCAACTGACTATATCGGGACGTCGGAAATCACAGCCACTCGGTCTCAGGTTTGACCTAAGCCTGTTCCTTCCCATCCAGATCCGCATGGCCTCCAGGCACCGGGACATCACTTCAAGGGCATCGTTGGGGTGGTCCGGGGTGGAGATGTACAGCTGAGTATCATCAGCGTACTGATGGTACTTCACCCCGAAACCACGGATGATCTCACCCAGTGGCTTTACATAAATGTTGAACAGAAGGGGTGAGAGGACCGACCCTTATGGCACCCCACATATAAGGTGCCTCGGGGTCGACCTCTGTCCCCCTGCCAACACAGACTGCAACCAGTCAGAGAGAAAGGAGGAAAACCACCGCAACACGGTGCCTCCCACCCCCAACTCTTCCAACCAGTGCAGCATGATACCATGGTCGATGGTATCAAAAGCCGCTGAGAGATCTAATAGGACCAGGACAGAGGAGCAACCCCTGTCCCGAGCCCTCCAGAGATCATCTACCAACGCGATCAATGCTGTTTCCGTGCTGTACCCAGGCCTGAAGCCCGACTGGAATGGATCCAGATACGCCGTTTCATCCAGGTGCTGGGGGAGCTGTCGCGCAACCACACTCTCAACAACCTTCGCAACAAAGTGAAGGTTGGAGACCTGAAGATAATTCGACAACACTGCCGGGTCCAGGGAAGGCTTCTTGAGGAGAGGCCTCACCACCGCGTCTTTCATGGTGGCAGGGAAGTCACCCTCACCCAATAAAGCATTTATAATCCCCTGGAGCCAGCCTTGTGTCACCTCCCGGGAAGCCAGCACTAACCAGGAGGGACACGGGTCCAACAAACATGTGGTCGCATTCAGTCTCCCCAGAATCCTGTCCACGTCATCAGGAGTCACAGGATCAAATTCATCCCAGATAACATTCTCAAGACCTGCCCCAGTCGTCCCCCCTGAACCTTCCCAGTCAGAGTCCAGATCTTCCCGAATCTGAGTGATTTTGTCATGCAGATACTGTACAAAATCCTTGGCTCTACCCTCTAAGGGGTCCTCCCGCGCTCCCTGGTGGAGTAAGGAGCAGGTCACCCTAAACAGGGTGGCCGGGCGATTATCTGATGATGCAATAAGAGCAGCAAAATAATTACATTTTGGTGCTTTTATCGCCACTAGGTAATTCCTAATATGAGATTTTACCAGTGTCCGGTTGGATTCGGAAAGGCTGGCCCTCCAACTGCTCTCTAGGCATCTTTTCCGGCACTTCATCTCCCTCAGCTCCTCAGTGAACCAGGGAGCCAGGTGAGATCGGCGCCGGGTCAGAGGCTGCAAAGGCACGACCCGATCCAGAGCTCCAGCGGCCAACCTATCCCAGGCGGCCACTAGTTCTCCAGTCGAGGTGTGTGCCAAAGCCTCAGGAAATGGCCCAAGCTCCATCTGGAACCTATCAGGTTCCATCAGGCGCCTGGGGAGGAACCATCTTACCAGCTCCGCCTCCCTGCAGCAGGGTGCAGCGGTTCGAAGGTCAAGGCAAAGGAGAGAGTGATCTGACCATGACAAGGGCTCGGTGACTATTTATGACTAGAGTGAACTCAAAGTTAACATAAGGAAAAGGAGATAGAAGATACCTGGGACAATGTACTATGAGGTCTCCCAAAATTACAGAAGTCAGGTTTTTTTTTTAAGGAAATAAGTCTATTGTCAGGCCTGGAAGCCATCTTTTTCATTGGATCTTCAGGCCTGCCACATTTACTACTGTAGGAAACTGGGAGGAGGGATGGTGTGTGGAGCCAGGGTGATATGTAGTCATAATAACATTCCTTTCTCAGAGAGTCAAGAACATCTTGTTCTGCACCTGGACAGCTGGAACTGGGAGGCATCTCCACTTCGGACAGTGCTGTAATTGGACCATGTGATAGACTTGTGGGTGTTGAGCAGGTACTTGAACTTTCCTTTGGGTGGGGAAAACCTGGAAGTTTTCAGGTTCAGGTTTCCCAGATGTGAATATGACATCTCTAATAAAATGGAATTTGAGGAAACTCAAGCCTCGGAGTTTTCTTTCATTGGGGGTGTTACTTGGAACCCTGACATCTATGACATGATAGTTTACAAAGATAAAAAGTTATGAAGAAGCATTTTCTTTCTATATTTCTCTCATTTCTCTCATTTCTTTAATTTCTTCTTGCTCCTTTTCTGGATTGTCCATGAGACTGGTTATTCTGAAAAAGATTAGGCTGAAGAATATCTATGTTTCTATCTATGATTGTCTGAAATTATAATTTGTTTGATTATTAGCATGATTATTGGCCCTCTGGTTTGTAGCCTTTTTTTCTCTTCATCAGTTGTTTGCTGCTCACAGTTTGAAAAAATTAGAAGGCATGCAGGCAACCACGGTTTATGATGTACAAACTGCAGAAACAGAGAGCATTAACATAACAGCCCTGTTGTAAACGGAGTCCTAGGTATGAACACAAATGAATACAAATTGATTTTGACCAAAATAACCTGCAGGCCTTCCATCTGCCAAAAAAATTTTATCTCTTCACCCAAAAAGAGGTATCTATAATATTCTGTATAATATCCTTAAAGCATGACCTTGGTGCCAGGAGAACTCATTTGATCAATATTTAGAATCTGCTGATTTCCCTCCAAAGTAATATCTCTCTACTTTTCAAAATTATAGACAAAGAAGCCTTAGATCATCTAAAATGGTGAAATATCGTATCATCGGTAAGGTCAATTAATATGGTACCCTACTGATCAACAGCATGAAAGCTGACATGTTAATGATTGCTAATATCGTAGGGTGTTCATGTGTATCCTCTGTAGTTGATATCAAGCATCTTGCAATTACAAGTTTCATTGCTATTTATTGTCAGAGATATAGGCCTCTTCTGAATACATGGCAAAAGGCTTATTGTAACACTTTCTCACTTTCAACCATATATAGAAATACATACCTGTGTTTGCCCGAAAATATGACCTACACAGAAAGTACGGTAAGTCTTAGCTTGATTTTTACATGTGCACCCAATATAAGCCCTACCCCCAAAATAAGCCCTAATTAAGACCCCCTGCCCACTCCAGGGTGCACAGGTAAAAATTAAGCTAGGGTGGGGATAGGGGCTGAATCTGTCCTATTACTTACCTTCGGACAGTTGCAGCCAGGCCTCACCTTGGCCCATTTCTTTTGCAGCCAGCAAGGCTTTCCTGAAGGCCTCTGTAGCCAATAACAGAACTCCAGATCGATCCAGAGATCTATTATTAGCTGCAGAGGCCTTTCCTAAAGGCCTTTCCTGAAGGCCTCTCTAGATGATTACAGAGCTTCGGATCGATCCAGAGCAGTGTTATCGGCTACACAGGCCTTCAGGAAAGCCTTGTGACTTGCCAGATAAAGAAGTTCCTGAAGGCCTCTGACAGGGAAAAGGAGGTTGGGAGTGACTCACGCAAGTGAGGTGAGTCAGTGGATGACACACACCCCTGAAAATAAGACCTGGGGGGTTTTTTGGTAGAAAAAAATATAAGACAGGGTCTTATTTTCGGAGAAACACAGTATTGTAGTAACATATTTTATCTACAGATTGTAAACACAATACACTTTTGCAAAATAAGACACACACCCATTAGGAGTATTAAAGGCAGCATACTAGACATTTATTGAGTTCCCTCAAAAGTTTGATAAATCTCTACAACTATAAAAATAATGGGACTGTCAATCACCTACCAGTCAAATTTAGAATGTAGACAATTTGAGAAGGGCATTTTCATAAAATGGCTTTATTTTTGGAAATGGAGATGATGACCGAGGCTGACATCTGTTATGCAGAATGCTTGCTTCTATTTTTTTTTTTAAATTGAAAAGAAAAAAAAAAAGAAGTACCGAGATGCCAGCAGGCTTAAGGCAGATGTTTGTAGGCATGTCAGCAGACAAATACTATCTGATCTGATTTTATCTGATGTGTGATTTTTGAGTTGGTAATGATAAAATAATGCAGCTGGTTTAGTCATTTAAGATTTATTGGAAATCTTTCCCCTTCTGCTTTTAATCCTTTCGCCTTAGAAGGCTATGTCCTTGCTTGTCCTGGTTTGAAGAGAATGCTTACTCAGCAATACAGGCTTAATCTGGTTGGATGGAAAACCTGGCTCAAATTAATGTAACCAGAAATGAATCACACAACAGCCTATCAGTCAAAGAAGGAATGGATTGTCTTACCTATGTGTGTGTGTCTCTCTCTCTCTTTCTCAAATTGATATCTTGCCTTTTTACTAACCAATGACACTCAGAGTGGTGAGCAAAACACAGTAGCAAGGGATCACTTATCATCCACTTTTCTGAAAAGTTGATTTTGTAATTTCATAATTTTATAAGCTAGTTTCATAATTTCATACTGATTATGATAAACTCCAACTTTTGGCAGAGGGGACTTTATCAAGGATGACAGTCAGTCCATCATAGCATCAAGACCGCTCATTTTCATTACAGCAGAAACTGAAAAGAGGGTAGAAACAACCTTGGTGTGAGCATGCAAAAAGTCAAGATGGTAAGTGCAACCACTTGATTTAAACCTTCAACCCTTGTATATGTGTTGCAAGTAATGCACATTAAAAATGGTAGGGCTTTAATTCTGCTCATGAAGACATCTTTTATTATTATTATTTTACAAACAGTTCTTCCCAGGGGACTTTTAAGTACTGGGGGCTGTGAGTTTTTCATTTTCAAAAAAATAAGTCTGCAGGTGATTTATCTTTCTCTTTTCCTCTCTTCTTCCATAATTGACCTTAATCACAGTGATGAATGGGATAGTGATTTTTGAAAGATCATAGGATTGCTGTTATTTGCTAGCTATAACTAGTTAAAATATACACAAGCTGGAGAGAGAGAGGTTCCCCAAGGAAGGGCTCCAGCATAAGCCCAAAAGCTTGGACGAATAAACCTTTGGTCCCAATGACCGACTCAGATTGGATCCTGCAACATTATCCTGGGACACGTATATCTGCCTTCATTCACATGTTGAAATATAGTCTAGTTTCTGGAGTTCTTCTAACCTCATTTCTTTCGTCTGATGCAAGATGTATTGAGATTCCTAATCCTTTACTTTGAATTAAAAACAAAACAAAAACAGTAAAAGGTTTGCTTGGTATTCCCTGAAACTTGAATGGCATCATCAAATTAAATTCAAACATGTTTTCCTCTTTTTAATAATATTTCTACACTTTAAAGTTATTGCAATGGATGAAATTTTAATGCCATTTTAATTGTAACTGTATCGCTGGACACCATCCTGATTACAATGAAGCAGGGCAAAATACATATAAACCAAGCAAACCATACATCAATAAAGCTGTGATTTAACTCTTTCCCTCCCCCATCCCCTTTTCACTTATAGCTGCAGTCTGTTCCAGGCATTCAGTCTTTAAAAAGTCCCCAACTTCCAATTGCAGCAAATATGAAAGCATATTCTTTACAATCCAGTGCTCAAACAATGGATAATGACACTCTGATTTACTCTTACATTTGAATAAACTTAATTGTGTTCTTATTCTATTTAAGCCAGTTGCAGTATCAAGGAAACTCATTAAGGATGTACTTGTTTCCTCCTTAGGCAAGGTTCAGACATATTTTTCTCCAATTACATTAACCAGCATGACAGAAATACTAAAGATCTATTTCATAGGGAGTCATTGTTTTCCTGTAAAATGGGTCACTGAAATGGGAAGCTATTTTCTGGGTATTTACCCTCTGAGAATAAAGGCACCAAATTTCCATTTTAATTAGCAAATTATGTTTATGAACAGCCCTATATTGTTATTTTCAGAGCTTTCAATATTATGTCTATTTCACCAGGATCTAGTACATAATCCCATCCATCAAATTCTGTAGTAGATCCTGAACTTCAGGCAGCTTCAGGACAAAAACAGAAGTTAACTACAAGAGATCAGTCCTTGTAACTTGAATCTGGGAAATCCTACATAGGATAGGAAAACTGACAAGGACATCTACCCAGAGCCTTAACAGTATAATCAAACACCGCTGGCACTCTATTTTTCTGTCGATCATATTAAACATTATAATTTAGCAGTAGGTTGCAATCAAAACATCAGGGTATTGGTTGCAAGCTGGGATGGTATGCCTGCCATAATCAATTGTAATTGTTTATCAAAAATAAATTTGGATCTAGTCTACTCCTGATACCCTAAGTTCCAAATTGTCCAATGAAAAGGTTATTTGTATAACTGAAAAAATAATCACCAAGGTGGATTTCTGGATTTTTTTTTTATTAGACACATTAGGACATGAACAAAAAAGATCAATCTAGTACAAAGCTTATGAATTAGAATTAGGATTTTTTTTTGGCCAAGTCTGATTGGACACACAAGGAATTTGTCTTGGTGCATATGGTCTCAGTGTACATAAAAGAAAAGATATGTTCATCAAGAATTCTAAGGTACAACACTTAACGATAGTCATAGGGTACAAATAAGCAACCCGGAAACAATATCAATATAAATCATAAGGATACAAGCAACAAAATTACAGTCATACTGTCATAAGTGGAAGGAGATGGGTGATGGGAATGATGAAAAGATTAATAGTAGTTATGGGACTGTGTATTGGTACAGTATAATGGTAGCTAATTATCTGTAGAAGTTGACTTTACTTATGATTACAGGAAATCTTAATTGTTAAATTGGTCTTTAGAATTTACTGTACACCGTCTGTTTCCTTTTTAATTGTGAATCTTAAAATCTTTTTCCTTTAAAAAAATTACATATTTTTCTCATCTTTTCTCATTTTATTAAATTTCAGAATTTAATTCCCTGCAGTAGACTGTTGGATAAAACTTGCAATTATGACATCAGTTTACTAATCTTGTCCTTCAACACACAGCCCTTTTAATTGTAATTTTATCTTTTCCAGATTTCAAGAAACATCTCAGGATGGTGGTCAAATTAAGAATTTGATTACCTATGGGTCTACTTTTAGGTAATAATGAGTTATTTGAGAGATGTTTGCTCACCAATCAAACTACTTTATTGAAGATCAGTATTATCATTTCATGAGTCTTTTTTTACATTAAAAAGAGGCTTTGATCATGATCTCTTTCAGGATCAGAACAGTATTGATATCTTTGAACTTTGGTGTGGGGGAAGACCCCTGAGAATACTGTGGACAATCAAGAAAACAAATTAATAGATAATTGAACAAAATAACCCAGAGGGTTCTCCTTTGAGAAACAAATGATTAGGCTCAAATTGTCCTACTTTGAACATATTATGCAAAATTCTATTTGGAACTTAACAGTAATAGAGTTGGAAGGGACCTTGGAGGTCATCTAGTCCAACCCCTTGCTCACACAGGACACTTGTACTAGGGATTCGAACCGCTGAACTGCTGACCTTTCTGATCGACAAGCTCAGTGTCTTGTCAGTCTCTAAAGCTGAGAAAGAGAAGAAGGTGACACCAGCAGTTGCAGTGGAGATTAATGCATTGTCTGAAGAGTTTGTAAGTACAGTGCAGGTTAAGAATAGATCATCATGGAGAAAATCTATTTCTATGCTCACTAGCAGTTAAAAATGACTTGACAGCATATAGTCAATCAATCAATCAATCAATCAATCAATTCTCTTGAAAATAATAATGGATTTTTTTTTTCATTTGCCTTTCAGGGGTGGGTTCTACTTACCTTTGCTACTGGTTCACTCACATGTGCATGCTTTGCGCTACTTCTGCACATGCGCAGATTGTATTTGATGACGTCCAGGTGGGTGGGAGGAGCCTCCTGCCACCGCTGCTACCAGTTCGCTTGAACCGGGGTGAACCGGTAGCAACCCTCAAAACCCCCTCAAAACTGGCAAATTTAAGCTATGTGCTAGCTGGGGATTACTGAGAGTTTAAGTCCACACGTCTTAAAGTTGCCAAGTTTGAGGATGACTGTTCCACAGCAACCCTGCAAGGCTGTCTCATGATATTAGACTTTGGTTGCAAATTGTGAGTTATGTTGAGCTTGAAAGACACCATTGCTTTTGTATCAATTGCTATTATTGCTGAGATTAGGTGGTAGTTTCTCTCCTTTTGCAGATGGTGCTGTAAGACACCTACAGCAGTCTAGTATGGAGCACTTGCATCAAAACATTTGATTTCCTTAAGCCTTTGCTGTTTGTACTTTTGTGTGAACAACAAAAAAGCTGTTTAGTTGTATAGGGACACACTAAGAGGCAATGGAGTTTTGATGACTTTAACCTGCCAATAAAGTGCTAAAATACCTGCTTCAGCATTGAAATAATTTTTGCACCAATTTTGTCAAAGCATTAAAAACAGATAAGAGAAGGCAAATGCTAAATCAGAAACTATTGCTGCTCATATTTTTGAACATACAGCAATATGCTTCTACCTGGTAATCTAAAGATAAATAAAAGATAATCTACTTAGACTGCAACATAATTGTGGCATTAGTTAAAAAAAAGTTAAATATTCTCTAAAGGTTCTCATAAACCTTTTAAAAGCCTTTAAGTTTTAGATAAATACAATCAGGCCCCATGTTTTTACTCTCAGGTATAATCTCAGTAATGTGTCTTTGTTTTTCCTTTTTTCTTCTCTTTGTTATTCCTTTCATGTTAGCAATCACTGGGTTCAAATCAAGAAAATAGCCTGGTATTTCCTAACGCTTCTGTTAACACATTGTACAGACTCTCTTGAATCCCGAATGCACTATTGAAATAAAACAAGAGTTATTTACTTACCTATTTATTTGGAAGCAAAGCTCTGAATGTAGGAAATGGTTCCTTAAACTTTTCTGCCACATGCTTACCTTTTAGAGGGTCTCAAATAGCCTACCATTGTTAGAGGAAAAAAAAAAAAAAACCAACCCAAACTTTTGAAATGATACTCCATTGATCATTATGAATTACATGCTTTTAGAAGGAAACGTTTTAGAAGGAAACAAATGTTTTCCAGAGTTGCTTGTTTAGGGTACAATAATTTTAGATAGTGGAGTTTATTGAAGTTGACAAATGTTTTTGGACTTTAAAGGCCAGGAACTGCTTTGCTGCATACCTTCATTATTGAGTGAAAGCTCACATTTAGTTAGAGGTTAGTGAAAATAAAGTTTAATTGCTTTTCCTCATCGAATTTTATGGAGCTCCTGAAATTTTCCATGAATCCCACAATCCTGATGAATCCAGGTGAAAACTAATTCCACTTCTTGAAAAACAACAATTCTCTTTCTAGGCACTGGTCTTACAAGCTGATATCTTAGTTTTATTGCTTGCAATTAGCCTTCCACTTCAGAAAGTTTGTATCATCTCCTCCTCCTCCTCCTCCTCCTCCTCCTCCTCCTCCTCCTCCTCCTCTTCCTCCCCCCTCCTTCTCCTCCTCATCGTAGTCATCATCATATTTATCATATTCATCATCATATTCAATATTTTTATTACTTTTGCTGCCATTAACACATAGAATCTTCTGCTAGAATTTTTTTTTGGAAGTGGAACATCTTACAACTTTTTTTGTTTATTAATATTCACACACTTCTAAATTTGGCACTACAGCTGCTTACTAAAAATATATGGCCAGAGATTGGTATAAAACTAAAAATAACATGCAGAATGTATTGAATTGGGGAATCTCTTGCAAGAAATATGTTTCACACATAATTGTAAGGGCAAAGTTTTAATTGTAAGTCCAAAGCCCACCCAGAAATGTGGAAATGAATGTAAGGCTAAATCAACAGGAAGATGAAATTGATGGATGGATGGATTTAGCTCATTTAAATGCAAAACACCTTATTGTCCTAAGCCTTCCACTTCTGGATATTCATCCCATTCCTCATTTTATCACAATTTTTTTTAGAGAAGAAATATCCCATACAATTGAAGAGAGGGCAGAAATTGTAAAGAGCACAATACCAACAAATATTTGGATTTTTTTAAAAATGTAATATTTATTGTTCTGATACTGCTCTTTACCTTAGTTTGAATCTGATTAAGAAAGCTTGATTTAGACCAGGGGTGTCAAACTTTCAGGCCGTGGAACAGATGCGTCACACGCTGGCCACGCCCATGCCCATTTTAGCAAAGGGGAAAAAAGTTGTGATACATCACATGACGACAATGTGTCGTCGTGAGTTTGACACCCCTGGTTTAGAAGTGTAACATCTGTCTACAATTTGTTAAAGTAGGGATGCATGACTTTACAACTAAATTACATGTCATAAATAAAGATAATCTGCAGTTTTCTGCTGCAGTTCTTTTCTGGCTTTGTTTTACCTTTAATAAGTAATGTGATAAAAGTTTAGTACTTTTTACTGATCTCTTCTGTAAAAAGTCTATAATAAGAGACTTCTGTGAAATTTGTCTCTATCCTTTCACTTCTTTCCAGAGCTGCTCTCCTCTCTTTCAAAAGCTGATAACTCACTAATTTGCCAGTTAGCACTGCAATAAATTTGGTACTTAGAGAAAGCTTGGTCTTATAGAGTCAACTAAATTTTCCCTTCACTTCTCCTTCTGTGAGCTGTAATGCTTCAAAGTAAACCTGGACAATGTTTATGGTGGTTTGTTCTCCGAGCTTGCTGTTCAGCTTCCAAACATTTCATTACCAGGCTAGGTAACATCTTCAGTGGGATTTTGGTTCAAGCTTCAACCGAAGTCCCAGTGATGATGTTGCTTAGGTTGGTGATGAAACATTCGGAACCTGAACAGCAAGCTTGGAGAACAAACCACCGCCACCATCTACCACCTGAGCTACAAATATTTTTGATCATTTCAAACTTGGTTCAATTTCAAAACCTTCACATATAGGGGTCCTCTTGTTATTAAAGGGCCATGTCCTCTAGAACAGTTTAAGATAAACTTTAAGATATGAGGACCTCAACCCCAATCCTGTTTGCGGAATTCTGGGAATTGATGTCTCCACATCTTAAAGTTGCTAAGGTTGAAAAACCCTTTCCTGGAGGATTTTCTCTTAAATAAAGTCTGTGTTTTTTTAAAAAAATAATTTATTGTGAAATAAAAGAGTCTTTCTTTCACCACACACGAAGGTACATACAGTATGTACGTCATATACACATATTCATATTTGTAAATTCTCCCTGCCCACAGATCTAATTCATGAAACCTATGGGTGGAGTTTCAATTTTAAAAAGTCTACAAATGTAATAGAAGATTATGGCCCAATAAGAAAAGTTCTCCTTCCGCTTTTCTGTTAACTTCCGCTTCCCAATTCTTACAGTCTTGATTTCATCACAACAGTGAACAAAGGTTTGCACAGTACCAACTGGAAATGGTTTTGTGTTTCATCAATAGATGGGGTGCTTTGTATAAATATGAAAATGTACATGTTTTTGCACCTCTGACAATCTGCAGTTCTTTCCTGATGTGATATCTTAAGCGACTGAGTCTTGTTGCATTGTGTATTCTTCATGCTCCATCAGCAGTTTGCAGGAGGGTGTCTCTTAATCAGGGGTGCAATCATAATTGTCTAATAATTTAGACTTCTACACTCAGAGGTAACCCTTACTGAACTCTCATTGTCACTTGAAACAAGACTAGGATTACATTTCACATGTATTAATTCAGCTGTGTCTTCCCTAAACAACTTCCCATAATAAAGCTAATCTCCTTATAGTAGGGTGTTCTGCATTTGATCTGATTGATCTATCCTGTCTCGCAGTGGGAGGCTGGCCTTGTAGTCCTTTCAAACTCCATATTACTAATCTTGCTAAATTCAACAGCTCACTTAGAATGTGATTATTGCTATTACAGCTGTGGCCGATTTCTCTTGGCTTCCAGTCAGACCTGATTAGGAAATGAGAATCTGATTATGTCCTATTTCTTGCAGTTCCAGTGGGTTTCAAAAAGAACAGACCACAATGCTCTGTCTGTTCCTTGCTCATAATCAAACACTGACATTTGTGCCAGTAACAAAATGCCCATATTCATGAGCATTTTCTTTGGCGCAACTTGTATTTTACATGGCAAAAAATATTGAGCTGCTGACTTTAGTATTACGAGCAGATTTATTTTTTCCTCAGAAAATCTGTTTCTCTGAGACAGATTGGAATAGTGAACTGAAATGGAAATCATGAAAAGATATTGCAGAGTTTTCCCATATTCTATTTATTTATATTTGATATTCCACCTCAACTCAAGGCAGCGAACATACCTAACACACTTGCTTTCCATAGGCATGTTATATATTAAATATGTCTATACCAGTGGCCCCAATCTTTTGGGCACCAGGAACTAGTTCCATGGTTCCAAACAAAAAGAAAAAGAAAGAAACACAGCCAAACACAAACCTGGTTTGTTGCTGCCTGCTTTACTTCTTCTTCTTCTTCTTTTTGGCACGCACTGACAATCGCAAAAGGAACTTCTTGTTAAGGCTAACCGCCCATGCTCCCCACCACCTTTTAAACTATAAGCACCACCCATCCACTCATGTGCGCAACTCTCTCCCATGTGACCCTGAAATGAGCAGGGGATAATACATATGAAGAAGCCAGCATCCGCCTTAAATCTAGCCTTTCTTTTCCTCCTCCTCTGCTGCCAGTAAGTTTTTAAAGAGGACTGGTCCTCCTCTTCCTTTGCTGCCAGTCTGCCTTTACAGGAGGACCCTTCCCAGCCAGTCATCCAGGACATTCCAGGATGGCCAGGGAGAATGGTGGCTGCCTCCCCTCCAAAGGGCAGCTCTGGGCCGGCCAGCATGCCGGAGCTGACTGGGCGGGGTTTCATGTGCTCTCTGCATCCTGCAGATGGGGCTTTGTGCTTGTTTGTGTCACTCAGTTTATGGCATCTTTGCGGAGCAGTGCCAGTCCATGAACCAGGTCCCTAGTCTATACTATCATGATTTAAATAAATAATTATGTACAACCAAGTTGGAGTCAATTCTTAGTATCCACATGGAAAGATCTTCTCTTGGACGGTCTATCCCCAACCTGGCCCTACTCTGTATGGAAATAAAAGGTGGAATATTAGACTTTCAGGGACTAAGATTGGAAGATTATTAATGCTTTTGAACATTGGTATGAGGACAATTGTTGAGAGTGCCATAGATGGACAAGAACACAAACAAATGAGCCAATCTAGAGTTACACATAGTCAATGTGACTCTAGAGCCAATCTAGAGTTACAGATAGCACAAATGATCCGATTCAAATTACCATATTTAAATCTATTCTTCAAAGATTTGGCTCTCTCTCCACCTCTATAATGTTGGGAAAGGAGGAAGGAAAGAGAAGAGAAGGGTAACAAGCAGTAAAGTGGATGGACATCATTAGTGTGTCCTTGACACGGTGTTTATAATGTACATTGGAAGACTTGAAAAATGGCTAAGAATTTGTCTGTTAAAATAGTAATAGGCAAATTATTCAACTGTCCAGAAAATAGAAGCGAACAAAATGTCAATGTATACAATTTGTTCTTTGTGTCACTTTAATGAAGTATGTTAAAGATAAATGTCAAAGAGTTTTCCCCCTGGAAACAGACGTAAGCTAGACTAATCAAATGCAATAACATGTAAGCAGTTTCAATATAGTAAGAATCCTGAAAAGATGATAAATATGGATCATTTGTGATGAAGAGTCACAAGATGAATTGTGCTTTCAGGATTCAGGGATAACTATCCTCTTCACTAAAAATATTTGAGCTGGAAAAAGAGAGAAAATGTCTCAATGTCTTTTTTTCAGGGTGATTTCTGTTAAAGTATCAGTGAACTATTGTGGATCTGCACATCTTTTGAAAAAGATATTTTAAAGAATGCAGCTTTTAAAAATGATGCTTTTGAAAAAGATATTTTTGATCGTATGGGACTGCATCCACCTTTAAAGCAACTATGTCTTATTCTAGACTTCTTTAGTTACTCAAGGAGGTGTTTCCACATGCAAATCCATTCCTCACATTGAATGTCTTTGTCTGTCTGCCTGCCTGTCTGTCTTTCTGTCCATCCATCCATCTATCTATCTATCCATCCATCCATCCATCCATCCATCCATCATCTATCTATCTATCCATCCATCCATCCATCATCTATCTATCTATCTATCTATCTATCTATCTATCTAATCTCTAGATTTTATTAACCATACTGAGACCAATATAGCAGTTTTAAAATTCACCTATTCTAGAATAGAATAGAATAGAATAGAATAGAATAGAATAGAATAGAATAGAATAGAATAGAATAGAATAGAATTTTTTATTGGCCAAGTGTGATTGGACACACAAGGAATTTGTCTTGGTGCATATGCTCTCAGTGTACATAAAAGAAACGTACCTGTTATACTTATATACCCGTTCTTCTACTTATTTGCTATGATCAAGATTAATCACAACAAATATAAAGAATCCTAACTAACCATTAAAAAGCAAGCAAAGAAATAGATGTTTTTTTTTAAAAAAATCATTAACTGTATAAATTAAACTTAAGCCCTGGAGACTCCATGGACCTGTCCATAAGATTCACCATTGTTTTTTTCCAGGATTCTTTTCCTCTGTTTTCTATAGTATTTCCTGATGTTTCTCTATCCAAGTGTTAACTAGGCTTAAGCATTCTCAACCTGTAACAAGGGTTGAGTTGTTGTTGATTTTTCTGGCCATAATAAATAGTAGGTTCATTCCAACTATGACTAGTAAAGGCCTGTTTTACTGCATTGTTTTTGGAACTACAAACATTTGGCTAAGGATGAAGGAAAATATCATTTGTTTAACATTTTCAAATGAGCCGACCTAATTTGCACTTTCAGGATTAATAGGTGAACCAGAATGCAATTAGCCTCTTGATTTTGCAATGCAGTTCTCTAATCAAGCTATGTGTATGCTAAAGAAAACAGTATACAAAAAAGCATACCTTGGGGACAACGCTTAACAAATTATATAAATTGGAAAAGTCTACAAAATGTATGTTGGTGCAGATTTCTCTTAATGAAGGTATTTTATATGCACATATTAGCAGTAATGTATTCATTAAGTAAAAAAACAGAAAATGTGTAGTTTGAAGAAATGCGTACCAAAATTCCAGAATTTCCAAGCCTTTGTTTTACTATATGTTTTGCAAAGTGATGCAGAAACAATGGATAATTAGCTTGTGCTTTCAAAAGGTTAAAATATGGTATGGAAGCCTGAACAGACAGATATATCTAGTCCTATTCCTGGTAAAAAGGAATATTGGAAATTAAAAATAAAATCCATTAAATAGTACAGAAAATATTGGTAGGTAGGTATGAAGCTTTCAATACTTCAGTTTCCTCTTTCTTCAAGTCATCAACTAGAAGCATCTGAGGATTTCTTATAAGTACAATTATGTAGAGGAGGGCATGGGTCATGATGAAGGAATAACATTGTATTTATCAATTACTCTGCTAAACGTTCAGGTGGTGGCCTCTTCTTATTGACTTCCTAAGGTAAGGAATAAGGCACAATAATATTTATTTTTCATAGTTGAAGGTTGTATTTAAGCAATAATCCATATAATGAAGACATGAAAGATTGGGAAGCACAAAGTTTAAATTTTAATTCAGAACTTGCAGAGTTCAACTACAATTATATATAATTTATCAACATAAGCTGTAGAATCGAGAGGAATGCGACATTCACAATTTCTTGAAAAGAATTTGGAATCATACTTAGCAAATGCAATTGATAAGCAATGCCTCTATCATACTGGACACATGTTTGATGACTATTCTGATTTTTTGGACCTTTGGCTGGGTTATGAAAGTCTGGTTTATTAACAGAAAGACATCACATGGATTGTGACAATGCTAAGGAAATAAATGCTAATTAAATCATCTAATGCCACTTTGGAGTGTTTCACATTGCTTGTGAATGGATTCAGAGGTCAACTAAAGCAGGTAAAATTATATGGGAAAATGGAAAGTGAATTGAAAAGACCACTGTGCAGAATATAGCCAAAGTTCTGAGGTCATTGTCTAAAAGACTTCATACTTGGTTCCAAACATCCATCCAGGAGAGAATATTGTTGTGACCTAGGCTTACTGAGTCATTACAATACACAATTAGTCCCCCCAAAACCTATTTTATTGTAATGGCTGAGAATTATGTTCATTCCCAGCTGAATCCCAATTAGTTGCAAAACAAGTCCTTCGGAAGAAGTCCTTTGGGATAATCACCAACCTTTATCTTCTTTGACACCCTGCCAAAGGCCTTACTTGGTAAAGCCCCACAAAGTTCAGAAACAAACAAGAGATGCCGACTGGAAACAGAGTTAGCAATGTTGCTTTCCTGCAAAAGGCCCAAGTGCCTTTGTTTCTCTTTTAAGCCTTATGGGAGGGGCCAATCATCTCCTGGCCTTACTCCCGAGTTGTCCCTCCCCTGTCCCTAAAACAGTAACATTCTGGTACTGTTTTGCTTTAGCTGCTCTTGCCTTCTGGCAGCTCTGCGCATGTGTGCACTAGGAACAGGCTCCTCCTGTTCCTGCCTCTCTGCTGTCTGACTCTGGGTACTTCACGCATCACTCCCAGATGGCCCTGGCCCCATCTCTGCCTCTGTTGCAGAGCCCTCGTCTGGGCCTTCCCCAGACTCCAGGACTGGCCCATGTTCCTCACCAGCATCCTCACTGTCCAACTCCTCTGCCAGCTCCGCAGGCTGCTGGTGGACCACAACAAATATGGGGATGAAACAGTAATATAATGTCCTTTGAAAAATAGCAGTATCATAAAATATAACATTTTTAAATAGTGAGTATACCTTAAATTTGTGTAATGGATGTGTCTGCAGTGCTTTGTATTCAAAGACAAAAAGATATGCATGCAGAAACTAGCTAAAACTCCTTGAAGTAAGTGGATATTTATATCACTTCTTGCCGCAGCAACAAAAGGAAGCTGTGAAATTCCATCAAAAGATGCTTATGTGTTAAGGTGTTGCAGTCAAGTACACCTGAAGCAGTGTACAATCCATTTACCCCCTCCCCCACCAAAGAAAGAAAGTTCAAAGAGAATTATATAGTAAACCCCATTTAACCCAAATCCAATTGTTCAACTCAGATCCAGAAAACTGCTTTTCTTGGACATTCTGGACAAAATGTGTACTCCTTATTCTACAGTGGATACCATGTTTGGTATCTCAAGGGGTGAGCATTATCTATATTATAATAGCACTTCATGTAATTCAAATCATCTTACCAAATCTGCCTGAAATCCATAGTTTTCTGAATGGAAAAGTACACCCTTGAATCTGAGAGGAGAATATAAATATAAATACCAGGGAACATCATTCATTCTGGTACAGTTTTCAAAGTGCTCCTATATCTGCCTATACAAGAACTTGCAAAACCCTAAAATATTGTCCCCCATCTCTCCAAGAAAATTGTCCTTGAAATCCAAATATAGCTACCACGTGCATATAAAGAGCTGCAATTCCTATCTCATTAAAGAAGAGTTCGTTACGTGTAGATGTATTAAGAATGTGAGGATACACTTCTGTTCCTGTGTTCTTACCTTGTCATAGTCACCTCTACCCCTGAAAATTACTAAAACTCCCTGAGCACTTGAGATCTTTTACTTGAGAGGAGGAAAAAAAATGAAGCAATGTGAGGACATTGTTTTTGTAAAACATTTAAGAACAACAAAATTGTTCTTAGAAAAATCAAGTAGTTTCTTTTTTATATATAAAACAACATTGGTTAGATTGTTTTGGAAGTTCAATCAAAAGTACATTTAAAGTGGTTTAGGTGTAGCAAATGTGGATAGTGCTAGGTGCCTTATCCCAAAAGTGCTTTTTTAAGAGGCAACTGGACTTTCTTGTTTTTCTTGAAGACATTTCACTTCTCATCCAAAAAGCTTCTTCAGCTCTGCCTGGATAGTGGGGAATGGAAGGATTTTTATTCCTTGCAGAACAGATGGTCATTTGTATTCTCTTAGAGAATTGGAGGTTTATCTGTGTTCTCAGGGTCACCTGATTAGTGCAAATGAGTGTGGAGCCTTCTTGGAACTGCTGAAAGGATTGGGTTGTAGACTGGAGATTGATGATGTCATATCCCTCCCCCTCTGTTGACAGAGGGCTGTTCAATTTTGACACAGATGGCCTCTTTGACCCCTCTTTCAAACCAGCGGTCCTCTTTGTCCAAAATGCAGACTTTGATGTCTTCAAAAGAGTAGCCTTTGTCTTTTAAATGCAAATGGACTGCTGAATCTTGTCCTGATGGGTTTGTTCTCCGATGTTGTGCCATGAGTTTATGAAGTGGTTGTTTTGTTTCGCCAATGTACAGTGTTCATTGGGAGAGGTCAAATGCATCATCAGTCATGAGTCCCTTCATGCCCACAAGAGATCTAAGCCCAGCCCATCTTTAATTCCTTTGGACCAGTGGTAGGATTCAGCCAGTGCACACCGGTTCAGTTGAATTGGTTGTTAACTTTTTGTGCAGTTTGGCAAATCGGCTGATCCCACCACTGGCTTTCAAATTTGTCAATGTATGATATTTTCCCAATATTAGATCAAAAAGCCACCAGAAACGTTTCCCATGTGGAACATTTGAATGACAAGGCAAGTACAAAACTGGTATAAATGTATTTGCCTCTGATGGAGACTGACAAAGAAATGAGAGAAGGACCCATGCTGGAGAAAAAAAGAGAAGCATAGTCATGGAAAATTGTTAAAAGGCTAGAATGGTTATTTGCTATTCATAAAGAATTAAACTATTTCAGTGGTTTTGGAATCTTTACAAGAGTAGAAGAGTAATACATCATTGATCCATGGAAAATTAGAAGCTCAATTAACTCCAAAGCAACTCATCAGAAACTAAAACAATATTCTACAATCCAGCTCCTTTATTACATTGTTATGATTATGGTGGAAAACTAAACCATCTCTTTTACCAAAGTCCATAACCCAAAACACTTCTGTATGCAGAAAGTTCTTGCTTATCATATTTTTCAATGCACTCCAAAAGAAAAAATGGCCTTTATCTAAAGAGTCACAGAAAGGCAACATGCGATTTAAAGAATGCAGCTTTTAAAAATGATGCTTTTATGATTCTGGAGTGGCTTTCAAGGTCTAAAGAAATTAATTTTAGACATTTCTAATCATTTTATGCAATCTTGCAGTTAAAGTAATTTTAACATAATTGAACTAAAGCTTGTAGGAGTTTACTTCCACTGCACTGTTTTCTAGCTGATTCCAGAACTAGAAACGCTTCTCAGATTCAGTGGCATTAGCTATAATGTTATTTTTGTAGCAGATGAAGACATTCGTATTCTGATTTTTTATTAAAAAAATGTGGGTGATGCTTCTTAAAATTTTGAATTATGGTATATTGATTAAACTACTGATTGCAGTTTTTACGCTGAAAACATAAACTTGCATTTTACTGTCTTATGCTTCTGAGTCCTTTCAGATAGTTTAAAATCTTATTGGCTACCCATGATAAAACCAGCAGATAAATGCATTTTTTCTATGGATTAGGCAGATGTAACAGTTTTGTCTTCTAGATACTTTTTCCTTCTGTGTTTGATCTTCAAGTTTTAGTCAAAGTTTGTTTTGGTCAAAAGCCTGTACATAATGAATGATTAACAAACTGTTCAAAAAGAAAAAAAAATATGTCTTGCATTTTGTTCACAAGAAAATGGCAGTTCAGAAAAGTATTTAAGAATGAAAGGAATACTTTCTTGTATACTGACTTGATATATCCAAAATTTGACACAGTGATTACTAAGTTCTATATATATATTAACCCACAGAGTGTGGCTTTAGTATTATTTACCCTTTTTATGATCTCTTATTTCCCCTTCTACTGGTTAGTGTTATTATTATTTTTCTCTGTTGTTTTGAAAGTACACTGAATGCTTCTGTATCAGAGACAAATCCCTTATATATCTAGCCACACTTGGCTAAATAAAGTATTCTATTCTATACCTTTGAAGTCTTTTACCAACATTGCTCATAGGAAGGACATATGCACAGTAGCGATAGCAATAACACTTAGACTTATATTACTGCTTCCTAGCGCCTTACAGCCCTCTCTTAATGGTTTACAATGTCAGCATATTGTCCCCAACAATTTGAGCTCTCATTTTACCAACCTTAGAAGGATGGAAGGCTGAGTCAACCTTGAGCCGGTCAGGATCGAACTTCTGGCAATGAGCAGTGAGTTAGCCTGCAATACTGCATTCTAACCACTGTGCCACCATGGGTTCTATGCCCAAAGAATATTCAATATATAATGAAGTAATTTGTTGCATCTCTAGGTATTTGTGTACATTGGGAAGCACAGTATACTGCATTCTCTCCATTCTGGATCAGTGAGCAGGAAGAAGGACAGGGGACTTTAAAATGTCTATAATGTCTATAAAATGTCTATTTCGAGTCATTGCCTAACTCCCTTTCTCTTAGAAGATACATTTGGGAAGTTTTGCTTTTTCTTTCTCCGCCCCTGGATTTGGCTCATTTTCAAATAAGTCTTTCTTTTTTTAAAAAAAATTCTTCTGCCATCCCAGATTTAGTCTCGTTATGTTTTCTAGATGGAGTTCCTAACAGTGGTGGAATTCATTTTTTTTACTACTGGTTCTGTGAGCATGGCTTGGTGGGTGTGGCAGGGGAAGGATACTGCAAAATCTCCATTCCCACCCCTCTGGGACCAGCCAAAGGTGATATTTGCCGGTTCTCCGAACTACTCAAAATTTCCGCTACCGGTTCTCCAGACCCTGTCAGAACCTGCTGAATAGCACCCCTGGTTCCGAGCCTCTTCTCTAGCATTGTTTCCATCATTCTGTTGGTTTGGGAAGAATGACAAAATAGAGAAAATAGAGAAAACATCTGGAGCATGGAACTCTTTCCAATATTCTGCAATAAAACCATTCTGGGTCACATGACCAGAAGGACGGAGGGAGGAAAGATTGAGAATGTAGCAGTCAGATGCATTCTGAGACATATCCTAATTGGCTTTTCTTCAGGGTGTTTCAGGAGATTATTTTTTTCTTTTTCTTTTTTCTTTTTGTCCTGGCCATATCTGAATCATTTTATCTTTCTTTATCTAACTTTTCTTTCCATACCAAATTTCATCCTGTTTTATCCTGCCAAGGAACAGAGTCTCAGCTCCTGTGGCATAATTTATTTTCAACATTCCTTTGCACTGGAAAAAAAATAAAGTGGTTTAGTCTATTTTTTAATAGATGCATAATTAATAGCTTATGAAGTTGGTCTGCAGTTGCACTGAGCTCAGGAAGACTGATTCTCAATAATTAGTTCAACATATAATAGTTTAAATAAACCAAAAAGCAAATAGGTTTTCTTGCAATAAATCACTCAAATCAGTGCACCTAGTTTGATAATTTCTTCCAATTATCTAAGACATTTAATTAATACCACATTAGGGTCGGTCTATTCCTAGGCTATGGATAAAATATATTGATCCCATCATGTGGAGATTGATTGTTTGACAAACAAAAATGGCAGCTACTGTACTTTAAACATTCTTGCACATACTTAAAAGCCCTTCCCTCATTTTTCAATGTCATAAGCCTTTCAGAATAAGCCAGTTTGGTGTCATGGTTAAGGGACACTGAAACTTTCAGTTCTAGCCTTGCCTTAGGCACAAAACCATCTGGGTTTTTTAGGGACAATCATTCTGTCTAGGAAAACTGCAGAGACTTATAACCAGGCAATTGCCAAAAGTCAAGGCTGACTATAAGACACTTGCACACAAAACTGACCTACAGCATCCTTTGATACCAAAGTCTCAATAAATGTTAATGGTATGTGTGAGAAAGACTTTGGGAGACTGTATCAAGAGAAGCTGACAAAGAAATGGTCATATTAGAGATAGCCTAACTCCCAGTTGGATAGTGGGCAAGGCAAGAAGCCTTGCCTTGGGCCTCCCTAGTTTCCCTTGGGCCTCCCTAGAAGGGATCCTCCCTAGTTTCTCAGGTTGTAAAGGAGATGGGGGTGGGTAAGTAGATGGAGAATTAAGAGCCGAGGTGGCACAGTGGTTAGAGTGCAGCACTTCAGACTACTTCAGCTGACTGCTAGCTGCAGTTCAGCAGTTCAAATCTCACAGGCTCAAGGTTGACTCAGCCTTCTATCCTTCTGAGGTCGGTAAAATGAGGACCCAGATTGTTGGGGGCAGTAGGCTTACTCTGTAAACCACTTAGAGAGGGCTGTAAAAGCACTGTGAAGCGGTATATAAGTCTATGTGCTCTTGCTCTTGCTATTATACTTCCAACCTTGCAATATTCTGTCAATGAAGCTTTGCAATCAAGTTGAATTAGCTCAACTGGTCATACCTGGTTTATAAGGCCAACCTCAATCTAACAAGTCCAAAAGTCATTCCTTCTGAAAATAAACTTCAGGACTCTGTAAAAGTTCTACCAAACACATTTAGTTGAAATCGCACCCTGAAAGGGAATGGTATCAGCCAGTCATTGCTCTGCTTGAGCTATCCAATAACTGAACTAACGATCAGCTTACACTTCCTCATCTTCAGATTTGCCAAGCACAGAGTTTATTTCCCATTCCCATAATCCATAGGATGGATGGATGGATGGATAGATAGATAGATAGATAGATAGATAGATAGATAGATAGATAGATAGATATAGATATAGATATAGATATAGATATAGATATAGATATAGATATCAGCAAAGCTTCAATTTATCATATCAATTCTAGTAAGCCTTATCAAGTATGTTATCCCAACTGATTTGCTGCACTTTAAGGCTCCTCCTCCTTAACAAGCTAACTTGAATGAAAGAAAAGTTGTACGTGTGTGTGTGTGTGTGGGAGGAATATCAGGCTTTGTATCTAAGGAAGAATAAATGCATGCAATTTTTAGAAGTTTAGCTGGAACAATAGTGATTTGCTGTCAGCACTGGGCAATCGATGAGAGCTCTTAGAGAAGCAGCAATAACTTATTTTAGACTGAGGATACCCAGCGATATATGTCAGGTGATTAAACTAAATTTGAGTATATTATTATTGGAAACAGCAACACATTTAAAACTGTTATTAAATTAAATCTAAATTTAATTTAGAGGAGGTTAAGACCTCCTCTAAATTGAGTATCTTAGATAGATGGGACTTTCAAGCTTGAACATTAGAGGAAAGATCTACAAATGCATAATTAAAGGAGAAGAGATAAACTAAAACAGAATGGAGCAAATTATTCTAATTTGGGATGAAGAGTGTATGGGAAGGATGCACTCAGAAGTTACGTTTAAGATTATTTGCTATCATAAAGCTGGATTAAAATACTTTTTGAAGAGGAACATACTATATTTTACTGGTCAAGGCTGAAACTGAGGCTAATGCAAATGAGGGTTTTAAAATTCCAGGTTACAAGAATAATACGGATAAAGGTGTTACACACTGGATATAGAAATGAAACTGGCTGATGTTTTCATAATTAAAAGGATAACAAACCAGAAGAGTGACTTCTGGTCAGGTCACTCTGAATGAAACTAAACTCAATTAAAAAGACAGTTTAGTGAAATATTGGATCCTGAGCTTGATAGAAATATACTAGCACACCAAAAAAAAAAAAAAATCTATTAGTGAGAGAAACAATTAACACTTATATGGAAGAATTGAATTTAATAGATTCCTGGCATTTTGAAGATGGCTAGCTTTGCAGAGATGGCGAAGATTTCAGCATATCTAAAAGATCGCTCACAAGAGACTTATGAATGGGAGTGGAAAAAGTGGATAGATTATGTGCAGAACAAATATCAAACTAGGAAGTATCAAATAGCTTTTAATTGAAAGTATTATATAAAGATAGAAATATTTGAATTTTGTGAAGATGAAAAAATATATTGGGGGTGGAGGGGTTCAAGTCTTATAAAAAGGGGATTTTGATTTGGATTATATTCTGTGGAAGTCCGGGGGAGGGGTGGGTTAGGGGGGGTTAGGGAGGGTTAGGGGGGGTTGGGGAGGGTTAGGGAGGTTAGGGAGGGATGGGGGGGGAAATGAGAAGAAAATGTAATTGTAAAACTTTTTCAATAAAAAAAAAATAGATTCCTGGCATTTGATGGATTCAACTAAAAGAGAATATACATTTTATTGAAATGTAGAACATAATTTTTAAAGGATTGACTACTTTTTAATATCATTGATTTAACATAATTAAATTCAAGAATGTAATATTGATGCTTATTATGTATTTGACCTTAATGCAATATTGAAATGTGTATTTCAGAAAAATTGACTAAGGTATCCATAAATTGATATTTTAATGATTCTCTCTTGAATGATAAAAAATTTGTATAACAAATGTGGGTAAAAACTTTATAGTATTTTGATTTGAATTCAGAAACATCAAGTGCCCACATTTTTTAATGAAAAGTATATAAAGCCTATATTCAAGATAGAATTATGACCTTATATAAAGGTAATATAAAGATTATATTTTTATATAATCTTATTATATAAAAATAAGATTACAAATAAAAAGGTTTAAAGATTATTAAAAACTAGGGGAAGGAATATAAAGTTGGTTTATCTGATCAAGTCTAAAATATATATGTTTTTATTTGTGGTAACTCTTAATGGATTTTTGCCAACTAGGCCTGAATGATAACACTTTAAATATTTGTTTATAAATAAGCAATGAGATAGGAAAAGAAAATAACTTTTGTTGTAGCATCAAGGAAGATGATACAATATTGAAATTGTTTGCATTTGTTATAATGACGTCTCTCTCTCTCTCTCTCTCTCTCTCTCTGTATTCTTTACCATATATATATATATGGTAAAGAATACACACACACACACACACACACACACACACACACACACACACACACACACACACACACACATATATATATATATATATATATATATATATATATATATATATATATATATATATATATATATATATATATATATATATATTTTAAGCTAGGATTTTAACCAGAATTTTAAACATTTTAACTAATTTATTTAACATGACACGCGGGAAAACACCAAGATTTTAATTTTTTGCATATATATATTTCTTTGCACTTTTTTCTTTTCATTCTTTTGTGTTTTTCTTAATTTGTATCACTTAATTTGTATCATTTATTGTTTTTGTAAGTCTAAACTTTAATAAAATGAAAGTTTTCAATCTGGGCAAGAATACAACAGAAGAATGTTAATATACTAAAATTTATAATTGGAATTTTATGAATCTCTGCACTCGGAGAACCTCTGTAATGTGTCTGATAAATAGTAAAAGTAATGATCAAGGAAGGGCATATTGATAAAGAATAAAAATACTTTAAGAGTCCACAGGATGCTCATTTTTAGCTTTCCTAGAATTGCAATTAAGGTTAATATAAACTATGTGCAAAATATTCTGATTTTGGTACATTCCATTCTTCTTCCAGACCGTGATGTTCGTGGGGCTGGCCAGAGGTATATCTTCTGAATCAAAAGAGTTTCAATCAGCTTCTGAGTGAAAATGTAATGATTTGCACATATAAGTGAAGAAAGACAATTCCAATGTGAAAGCTTTCTGTAGAGAATTAGTAAATACAAGTAAATAGAGTTCTCTTAACAGGGAGAAAAGGTTTAGCCAATCACAGTCAATATCTTGTCAATATCTTGTCGTGTCAATATCTTGAGTTTGCACAAACAAAAAAAATGTGCTGCTATGCAGTGGTGAAATCTAATTTTCTTTTACTACTGGTTCTGTGGGCGTGGCTTGGTGGGCATGGTGTGGCTTGGTGGGCCTGGCTTGGTGGGTGTGGTAGGGGAAGGATACTGCAAAATCTCCATTCCCACCCCACTCCAGGGGAAGGATACTGCAAAATTTCTATTCCCACCCCACTCCAGGGGAAGGATACTGCAAAATCCCCATTCCCACCCCACTCTGGGACCAGCCAGAGGTGGTATTTGCCAGTTTTCTGAACTACTCAAAATTTCCGCTACCGGTTCTCCAAGCTACTCAAAATTTCTGCTACCGGTTCTCCAGAACCTGTCAGAAACTGCTGGATTTCACCCCTACTGCTATAGTAAGATAAGACCAGAAGAACATCTTTTGATGGGGTCAGCCTCTATGAATGCAAAAGAGTTTGAAGTCAGAAAGATAACCAGACTGTGCTCAGAAGTACTCTTTCACATATCATTGATAGTATTAACAACTCGCATAGCATTTTAGGTTAAAATAGTCCAACCTGACACCTATATATTTTTGGAGGATGGACAAGGAGAAAGATATGACTAATACCCTGTCACTACCCAATACACAACTCCATACTTTTCTTCCAGCAGTTATTTAACATCATTGTGTTATATCAGCCAATGTCAACTTGATTCCAACCACATAATTTTTTACCTTTGCTGTCATAACCTAGAAAATGTATGTTTTTTGATAATAAATTATGAGCAGATTCCATTCACCAATGTGCAATTTCTATGGCTGATGGATGATTAAATTACACCTGTAGCAATGTTCAGAAACCTCTGGTTGATCGCTGATATTAATTTTGGATTTTTAACAGCACAGAGATTTCCCTTGGCTGTTATGTCTTTTAAGCTCCAATATATAAACCAAGGGCACATTACATGATTAAGTATTTCAGTCCAAAAGAGCATTTTATTATTATTATTTTTAAAAAACCCTCCAAAAATAAGGTGTAGTTAGAAGGAATTTGAAAGGGAAAGGTGCTGAAATCACAGTTTTGAGGAATTATCATGACCACAGTAAATAAACTGGAATGAATACTGCAAATCAGCAGAAATTTCACCAATTTCAAAAGGTCACCAGCATACGCAATGAGCAGTATCAGGAAGCAAATTAAAAAAAATCCTTCTAAAAATGGAAACTGCCCCTCCATAAAAATAAAAGAAGGAAAGAAGGAAGGAAGGAAGGAAGGAAGGAAGGAAGGAAGGAAGGAAGGAAGGAAGGAAGGAAGAAAGAGTTAATGCGATATTTAGAATATCATTTATAGTTGCTAGTTAGTGACCCTCAAACAATGGATGCAGCTGGAAATTATTTGTAACCTAAGGGCTGGAATTATTCTAAAATGAAGCATAATATGGGTAATGATAAACATACTTAGAATTATGAAAAGTAATTGGATAAATGTATGGAGGCCAAATTATGGAATTTGTTGTTATTAGATATAAAGATGGTAGGAATCAGGATGGATTTTCAAAGCAATAACAACAATAAATGCTGTTGATGTTATAATTATTTCAGTTTAAAATACAGAATACAAGATGTCCAATTGCTTTCCAAATTGAAAAGACCAACTTCATATTTTGCATAACATGGAATGCATAAACTCCTTGTTCAGGTATATATATGTGTGTGTGTGTGTCTTTCACTGTACATAAAGTATATGTTGTTCAATTAACTGGATGAGAGATATGTCCAGGCAGATATTCAACAGAGAAACTTCCTTCTCACTATTCTAATTCAATCAATCAGAATAGAGCTGGAAGGAACCTTGGAAGTCTTTTAGCCCAACCCTCTGTTCAAGCAAGAGACGCTATATCATTTCAAATAGATGGCTGTCCAGTTCTTTCTTCAAAACCTCCAGTGATTTTATTATGCCTAAGATATCTATAAAAGGTAAAGGTAAAAGTTCCCCTCGCACATATCTGCTAGTCATTCCCAACACTAGGGGGCGGTGCTCATCTCCGTTTCAAAACTGAAGAGCCAGCGCTGTTCTAAGACATCTCCGTGGTCATGTGGCCGACATGACTAAACGGCAAAGGCGCACAGAATGCTGTTACCTTCCCACCAAAGGTGGCCCCTATTTTTTTACTTGCATTTTTTACGTGCTTTCGAACTGCTAGGTTGGCAGAAGCTGGGACAAGTAACGGGAGCTCACCCCCGTTACACAGCACTAAGGATTTGAACCGCTGAACTGCCGACCTTTCGATCGACAAGCTCAGCATCTTAGCTACAAAGCCACTGTGCCCCTCTAACATATCTATAGCTTCCACAAAAATCCACCTAATATCTATAGCTTCCACAAAAATTCACCTAGTAGAAGAATGCTATCACTGGAAATTCAGTTAAATCCATAATCCATACAAAATCATGAGCTTTTGCCATGAATTGAAAAATACAAAAATAAAATAGGAAGATTCTGTCCCTCCCCTTTCCCCCACCTTTATGCCATTTAAGCAGATAAAATGCTTCACACAATAATTGCATTTTTCATTTGCTGGAACATAAATGCTGTAAAATAAACATAAATGGAGGTGGAGGGGAAAGAACCATCATGAATACATAATAGGAGTTTACCTTTTTTTTCCCCTCCAGGAGCTTCTACATTAGGTAAATGATATCATGGACTCTCTGCTGTCCACTATTAGGCCAAGTGAACCAAACTCTCTGTTGTGATACATCTGCATGCAATGATAGTCTTTTTGATGCTCTCCTGAATGTTCTCAGATAAATCTTCTGAAAATTTCTTATCAGAAAAAAATGATGTTCTATAAAGTTGAAAAATGTAACTTAAATAGCATCGTGCTGTAAAATATTTTAATTAGCTGTCTGGAAATTAACAGATGAAGACTATCGGTTTTCCAAAGGCAGGAATTCTTCAGCAAAATTGATCTAAATTATAAAATCCTTAACATTCTAAAAATTATAGGCGGTAATTCCAGGTCAGGAAAGGGAAGCTATGGCATCACTGAATAAGTTGAGATCAGTGGTGGTATTCAGCCACTTCAGATGGGTTCGGGCGAACTGGTAGTGGCGACTTATGCCATCCTATTTAGCCACGTTTTCTAAGCCGTGTGCATGTGTGCAAAGAAAGCTTAAGCGCGGAAGGCCACACCCATGCATGGAAGGTGCTTGGTTTGGTGCTTGGTGAACTGGTGGTAAAATTATGTGAAACCCACCTCTGGTGGAGATGATGACCATCAATGAGGCTGAATGACTGGTGCGTAAAAGCAAGCTCATATAACCCCCCCAAACAAAGAGAGAATGGGAGATTGCCCACTTGTACTCCAGATTGCTTTTCCTCATGAAGAAAACCATAGGTCAGTATTTCCTGGGGGTTTGAATGCCAGGAGTGAAGGGAACTATCATGCTCTCAACTGTGATGGAACCTTTTAAAGAACGGACAGTAGCTTTCTAATTACCTACTAAAGGATATTAGGCTTCTCCAAAATGGGCAAGTTACCATGAACTTTAAACTTAAGAATTTAAAAACTAAATAGAATTTAGAACTAAATAGCAAAAGC
Organism: Pantherophis guttatus; assembly: GCF_059756535.1. Classification (NCBI taxonomy): domain Eukaryota; kingdom Metazoa; phylum Chordata; class Lepidosauria; order Squamata; family Colubridae; genus Pantherophis; species Pantherophis guttatus. The sequence continues at coordinate 227,354,282 of NC_142063.1, read as the reverse complement.
TAAATTGGAATCTGATTTAAGTTATAAACATATATACCAATTATTCCAAAATTGTACAGCACATATTTTAACAATCCAATTATTTCAAATCTGTGTGGTCCCTTCATTTGTTTATAACTTTCTTAAATCAGATTCTAATTTAGCTTTTGCCATTTAGTTCTATTTTTTTTTCAGTGCTTAAGTGTATAGTTAACTTTTAATGGTAAACTCATCAGTTGCTTTTCAAACTTGTCCTTTTGAGTATCTTAAGGCAGAACCAAAACTTGAGATTTTATGCTTACAGAAATTAAACAGTAGAGGGGACTAAAGTTTCCAAGTACAAAAGAAAAAGGAAAACAAAAGTGAAAAGCCTGCCTTTTGTCTTTGGTCAGCTTGAAACTTGCAAAATAGCCGAAAATGCTTTGATATTCGAAATACTTTAAGAGATTTTTGAAGAATGGGGTCGAAAAACAGCAGCTTCAGTTTCAGCAATGATGCATGTTCTATGAATAGATTATGTCCTAAAGACATTAAAGAAGAAACTACTGATGTGAAAGAGAACATCTTGGAGAATTTATAAGATAAAAAGATGAAACAAATTTTGCCTGATGCAGAAATATCAAAACAAAATGAATTTGCTAAAATGCTGGAATTTTTTGAAAAAAATATATGGACTATATGTCAGAGAAAACAACTAAGGTGGAAACACAAATTACAAGCCAAGAAGTTGACCTGAATAGGGAGCTTTTACTGGACTTTTAAAAAAAAGTCTTGAAAAAAATCTTTAAGAAGAGAAAAAGAAAAATGGAAGCAAGATTAAATCCTATGGCAGCAGTTGAATAAACTAAAGGTTAAGATCATTAGCAGCAAAAAGAAGTATGTAGTTGGTACCAAAATGAATTGCATTTACTACCAAACTGCCAACACCTAAAACACATAAACTATTTAAAGTGCCCTTGTAAAAAAGAAACATTCACATCAAGTTGAATTGACTCTGAGTAGTGAAAGAAGAAAGTATCAGTCAGGAACCTGTGGTCCAGTAAACCAAATTGTTTACCTATATTAACCCTATCTTACATATAGAATAACTAGCATGCATACCTGATGATGATTGATGATTGATGATGATGATGATGATGATGATGTTATCCATTCAGTCAAGTCTGATTTTTGGCGATTTTATGGGCCAGGTCTCTCCACATGTTACACTATTTCTTTGAGTTTTTCTATGGCATCCTAGTAAGGTAAAGGTAAAGGTTCCCCTCGCACATAAGTGCTAGTTGTTCCCGACTATAGGGGGCAGTGCTCATCTCCGTTTCAAAGCTGAAGAGCCAGCGCTGTCCAAAGACGTCTCCATGGTGATGTGGCCGGCATAACCAAATACCAAAAATACCAGTGCACGGAACACTGTTACCTTCCCACCAAAGGTGGTTCCTATTTTTCTACTTGCATTTTTTACGTGCTTTTGAACTGCTAGGTTGGCAGAAGCTGGGACAAATAACTGGAGCTCACCCCGTTATGCGGCACTAGGGATTTGAACCGCTGAACTGCCAACCTTTCGACCGACAAGCTCAGCATCTTAGCCATTGAGCCACCACATCCCTGCTGGCATCCTAGTAGGAAGGGAAAAGTAATGAAAAAGTCACCCAGATGTGTTTATCAAAAAAAAAAAATCCAATATCATGCCGTAATTTACACTGTGTCTGCCATTTTCTTGTCTTCATAATACAGTGGCCTAATGTACACTCTTTTATTCTTTGCATGCTAATACATTTATGTTTCATCTTCAAAATGGTTCATCTTCAAAATGATTCAAAATGATTCACTGCTTTAAGTGAGCCAGATTTTGGCCACAACAAAGGATGGTAGTTATCTCAAAGAGGAACAGGTTAAAAAAGGTTTCTATATAAAGGGATAATTATAGAGCATTAAATATTGCAAGCTAGGCTCACATGCTGTGTTATGGATTCTTAACTTTTGGTTTAACACGGCCTGTAAATGTGGCCATTATGGTTCATAATGAAGGTATATGGCTGGGGTTAGTTCCCCTAGTTTTATTTGAGTGTTCCCATGTCAGGCTTGCAAGGTAGCCCAGTCAGGTAGCAAGTCCAGATGAACTAATTCTAGTTTACGGTAGGAGCCTGGATAGCTCTGCAGACTAAGCACTGTAATTTAACACCAGCTGTCTGCAATTAAAGTAAATTGGAATCTTGCCAGGCTCAGGGTTGACTCAGCCTTCCATCCCTTCTAAGGTAGGTAAATTGAGGACCCAGTTTGTGGGGGCAATAAGCTGACTTTGTATAAAATATACAAAAGTATGAAGCCTATTGCTTAACGCACTGTAAGCCACCCTGAGTCTCCAGAGAAGGGCGGCATATAAATCAAATTAAAAAAAAAAAAAGGTTACATTAACAGAATTTTGGTAAGGCAAACGTACATATCTTCCCCATCACATTTACAGTTGAAGAAACTAGGGAAGGTCCCCTTTGAAATGTTTGCCAAGTCCACATTCCTGCTGAACATCCCCCTGGTAACAGTGAAATAAGCCATTTGAAAGACTCCATCCCACTCTTCACCAGGCCTGCTGCCAAAACCAGAGCCTTATGAAAGAGTATCAAAGTGGGGCCAGTCTAATTTCTGAAGGGATGATATTCCAAAGGAAGGGAGCCACCATGAAGAAGGCTGTTCTTCTCGGTCTCTCCAGAGGTCCCTCCTTAGGGGATGTGACCCACAACATTTGTTGCCTCCCTACTCTAGTGGGTCGAGTTTATGTGACTTGCAGCAAACGGTCCCTCAGCAATGAAGGGCTTTAAAGGTGACAACCAATATCTTATCTGACAGTTGCCTTGGCTGTGGCTCTTCCCCCTCTCTCCTTGTATTCCCACATACTATTACATCCCTGGCTCTCCCCCATTATACCTGAACTGAGTAATAAAACATGAATGTTCAATAGTGTCTGTGTTTTACTATCTTAAGTAACACAGAGAAATGTAACTGTCTTCCATCTCTCCAAACCAGACCATATAAAAAGGAAAAGAACTGCAAATTTTGGCTCAATTCCCATGTCATTATACAATGTTATATGCAGAAACATTGTCCCATCACACTTACATCCCATTCTACACTTGAGAATGTGTGGTGCACTAAATTACGGCTTTGCACACACACTCCTCCAAATGCTCTGGATTAAGATCAGGGGTGGTATTCACTTACCTTCCCTACTGGTTTGCAAATGTGCGTGCACGCATGCACAGAGCCTAGAAAAAGTGGAAAAATGGGACATCATGACGTCCACACGGGTGGATGGGGCATCCCGCAGTTTCCCCTACCAGTTCGCGCGAACCGGATAGAACCGGCTGAATACCACCACTGATTAAGATCTAGATGTATGAATTGTAAGGTCAGCCAGTCTACTAGAATTCTTTATTGGCCAAGTGTGATTGGACACACAAGGAATTGGTCTTTGATGCATAAGCTCTCAGTGTACATACAAGCATACAAGTGATAAATCATGATAGAATAGAATAGAATAGAATAGAATAGAATAGAATAGAATAGAATAGAATAGAATAGAATAGAATAGAATAGAATAGAATAGAATAGAATAGAATTTTTTATTGGCCAAGTGATTGGAAACACAAGGAATTTGTCTTGGTGCATATGCTCTCAGTGTACATAAAAAGAAAAGATACATTTGTCAAGAATCATAAGGTACAACACTTAATGATAGGGTACAAATAAGCAATCAGGAAACAATATCAATATAAATCATAAGGATACAAGCAACAAAATTACAGTCATACAATCATAAGTGGAAGGAGATGGGTGGTGGGAATGATGAGAAGATTAATAGTAGTGCAGACTTAGTAAATAGTTTGACAGTGTTGAGGGAATTGTTTGTTTAGCAGAGTGATGACATTCGGGAAAAAACTGTTCTTGTGTCTAATTGTTCTGGTGTGCAGTGCTCTATAGCGTCGTTTTGATCATAATCATCTTAAAATACATTCATCATAAATCATAAGATACAAAACTCAGTGATAGTCATAGGATACTAAATAAGCAATCAACATAAATCATACTAGGATACTAAATAAAACAATTAATATAAATGGTACAAACAATGTTGAAAATACAACCTTTTTGCATACTATTCAAAAGCAGACACAAGCTCTACTCTAAAAGGCAGCTTATCTGGAAGTACCAAGGCAGCTAGCGATGTTCTGAGGATAAAAGGATGATGCCTATATTGTAAATTTGCTTACAGAAAGCCATTTTCTCTGTTACAGCTGTTAATCAGCAAAACCAAGACAATAATGTTGGCTTCCCTCATAGGGAAATTGTAAGGATTACTGACATAATGCATTTGAAAGTGCTCTGAACTTTTGAAATATGCTTTGCGAGTGCCAAGTGGTAGTGTGATTCCAGCTTATGTAGTCACAAGACTCCTATTTTATTCATTAGCACATATGAACATTACAAGCATGGAGAGTTTTAGAAACTTATTCCTTCAAACAGCATTTGAGAAGGGTTGCAGGAGAATCAGAGCAATGAAAATATATAAGTGATAAATCCAATGCTCTCAAACATTTTTAAATAATTTTAAGCCATTATGAATTCCATTAATTATTTATTGGACACTGATAGCTGCATGGGTGGCAGGAGAACATTTTATATATAGTCTTTTCGTATAAGAATGTTAACATTTGAAGAGTTCATCTTTTATGAATTGGAATTCCTCCATGAAATATTTATGAAAAATTCAGACAAGTCACTTAGTAAGGCAAATTAATTCCCATGCCTTTGACTTTCTTTGCAGTAAAGCACAAGACTAATACAAATTAGAATATCCACCCTTTGTTTGTAAGGGGCCTCAGATGTCTCCTATTTGGGATTAAAACATTGGCAGCAAATCGTATGAGTTAAATTGTGGGGGAATATAAATGATAATGATTTCCCACCTGTGACAGAAGCGTATGGTAATATTATGTAACTCTTTAAAGGATTTCCAAATCCATGCTGCTTTGAAAAAAAGCATACAGCACATTTGCTGGCGTATTTTGTAGATTTATTGCAAAAAAAAATTAGCCCCATTTCCTCCTTTTCATTCATTCCATGATGTACTGCACAATGATAAAGTCTCAGAATTTAGGTAGCTAAACTGTAGTATATAGAACATCAGAGTTGGAAGGAACCTTCTTCTAGTCCAACATCCTGCTCAAACAGGAAACCCTATATTAGGGGTATCAAACTGGTGGCCTGCGGGCTGGATGCATCATGTACAGACCACATCCACCCCAGCTCTATGAAGAGGAAAAACTGTTGTGAAACGTCACATGACAGCAATGTGACACCATGAATTTGACACCCATGCCCTATACCTTTTCAGATAAATTGTTGTCCAGTCTCTTCTTAAAGGCCTCCTCTTAAACTACTGATTTCCTACAATTCGAGGAGTCCATTTGCCTTGTAGGACAGTAAGCAGTGAGCTTTAGTGATTATTTGATATTCTTTTTTGGTGTTTTTCTTTTGAGGTGCCCATCTGTATACATTCATTTCTTTGTGGACGAGAATTAATAAACAGGTAGTCCTTGACTTACGACCATAATTGAAGGCAAAATATCTGTTACTAAGCAAGACAGTGGTTCAGGTAAGGTTTGCCCCATTTTATGACTTTTCTTGCCAAAGTTGTTAAGTGATTCACTGCAGTTGTTAAGTTAGTAACATGGTTGTTAAGTAAATCTGGCTTCCCCATTGATTTGGCTTGTCAAAAGTTTGCAAAAGGTGATCACAGGATCACAGGATACTCCAACCGTCATAAATATGAGCCAGTTGTCAAGTGTCTGAATTTTGATCGTGTGACCATGGGGATGGTGCAACAGTCGTAAGTGTGAAAAATGATCATGAGTCACTTTTTTCAATGCTGTTGTAACTTTGAATGGTCACTAAATGAAAGGTTGTAAGGTTGTAAGAGGAATGACAGAAATAATCTCTTGAAGAGAGTAAAAGGTCATCCTATTATCTCATTATTTTTTTCCCCGGTCCACCTTACCTGAATACATCTGACTTGAGTTCTGATGCTACCATTTGATCTCTATAATGCAGTCTACAGCACTGAACAATGAGCGGCATCGTATTCCTAAAGCTCTCTGGTCAGCTTCTTGAATTTAATCTGTGCCATGAAATAATGACTCTGAATTGATGTACAGACTTTCCCACAAATCACTGATATGACATGCAGGTACAAGTAAAGAAATATATAGAACAAAAATACAAATGGAATCCAAAAGGATGGAATCTCATACACTGCATAGAATCTGTATTTTCCACCTGTTTGAATATGGAAGCATATAGGAAGAAGTAAGGAACATAACATTCATTTAATAGTGGTTTTTATTTTATTTTATTTTATTTTATTTTATTTTATTTTATTTTATTTTATTTTATTTTGTTGTTTTGTTTTGTTTTGTTTTATTATTTTTTTATTCCCTTCGAGTCATTGTTGTCAATTGCATGTACAAGTCTGCAAATTTAGGAAGGCTTTTTCCATTACTTTCTTTTTAAGAGTAAAAGAGAGAGGGAGAAGGAAAGGGAGAGAGGGCGAGGGAGAGGGGAGAGAGAGGGAGGGAGGGAGGGACGGAGAGGGAGAGAGAGACTGGTTCAAGGTCCTCAACTGGCTTTACATCTAAAGCAGGACTATAATTCATGATCTCCCTGTTCCTAGTCTGGTGCCTTAAGCCATTACATCAAACTGATCCTCAGTTTTTATTTAGTGTGTATTTATATCTCAGCGTAGTCCAGGCAAAGTGATAACATACAATGTAAGCCAGTATCCACACATAAACAATAAAGGCACATAAACCATTTCTTATTAACTGCATAGTCATAATATCAGTCTGCATCAAACTGTGACAAACAAAATTCTCCTAGCATTATAAAGGCCCCAGAAAAGAGGCTTTTTAAAACGTCAGCAGGTTACATTCAAGCACAATTCAACAGGTAGCTAATTCCAGAGGGGGGAAATTTGAGGGGGGGAAAGCTCTAAAATGTGAGGTGGCCATTTTAAAGAGAAGGAAAGCCATGCAACCTTTCCCCCCCCATAATTTAACAGACTGCACATGATCATGAATTATAATCAAGTTATTCAAATAATAGGTTGTTCCTGTATAAATGGCTCAGAAGCTCAGTATCAAATTGCTAATGCTTGTGAAGATCAGCTAACGTAGGACTTAACAAAAAGAACAGGTAGTCAAGTATGAAAGATTTAGAGCCAGTTGAATGGTGCTATTCTGGATGTAGCCTGGAATACATGATGCAGATTATTGGTCTTTCTCACTTGTGGACTTTTTGAAGCATGCTATTCTAGCAAGGAAGTCTTGATCCATTCTTTGTTTCAATCAATACAATACAATACCTTAATTACACTCTTTGTCTCACATGAAGTAAATACAGAGAGACACTGGGATTAATGCTACAAGTACATTTTTAGAAACACCCTCTTTTCCTTTGTGGGAATGAGAATGAGAGAAACAAGGAAAGGAAAGAAAGAGTAGGAAGGGAGTTGGCAAGTAAAAAATTTTTCTTCTTTAAGAATGAGTTAATCCAAGTATGCCTTTTAATACTGCATTTTTGAGAAGCTTCATTTCAGAACTTGGATATACTATCCTATCTAACCAATATAGGGCAAACATTCCTTTTTCATGGAGTGGTCTTCTGATTTCCCAATTGGGAATCTAGTGCAATAGCATCCCATCCTTCTGAACGAAGTTTAATAATATTATTCTGCAAATTGATTAAATGATACATAATTGAATTGCATCACTGCCCTTGATGTTTTTCGAGAGATACGAAAGTGTCAATACTTGAATTGATCTACTTGGCTGTATAATTTGTGGCTTTTTGTCTTACTTGACCAGTTGGAGAAACACCATCTTTCCCAGTATAGTTAGATATTGAAAAAATTATCATGGTACTTAGTTTGCTTGAAATGATAAACAGAAGATTTAAGTTTTTCTCATTGGCTCCTTCCTTCCTTCCTTCCTTCCTTCCTTCCTTCCTTCCTTCCTTCCTTCCTGCCTGCCTGCCTGCCTGCCTGCCTCTTTCTTTCTTTCTTTCTTTCTTTCTTTCTTTCTTTCTTTCTTTCTTTCTTTCTTTCTTTCTTTCTTTCTTTCTTTCTTCTTATGTAGAGAAGCATTCAAATATGTCTCACCAGCTATGTAAATTAAAATGGTATTGATCAGCAGCATTCTATCATATGATGCTGCATGTTAGCTCAGAATGATATCATACTGTATATTTCCGAGAGAAGAATAAGCATTTGAAATTTTATTGTGGTGGTTATGACTATGGTTGTTGTTGCTTTGCAGTGATAAATATTACATTGCTTGTACTCAAAAAGATGTCTCCAATGGTGGTCATTCACCAGCAGTACATATAAAACTACTAAAATAAAATGATCTGGGTTCTCCAAACCAACACTAAAGTGGGGTATAGAAATCTCTACAGCAAACTGAGTAATAAACAATGTTGCATGGGATGGGAAAGAGAAAGCAGAAATTATACGGCATGAACAAAAGTATTTTTTTTAAAGATCTCTTTTATCCCACCTTTTTTTATTTTTATAAATAAAATATACCTTTCAGACCTCCAATCCCACATTCTGATCCAAATCAAGAGTAACATAAAAAATCAATGAAGTAGTTGGGGTTAGGTTCAGGAGTGAGCTGCTGGGGGTTCGCAGGGGTTCGGGAGATCCTCTAGCTAAGATTCTGTGCAGTTTGGAGAACCTCCAAATCCCACTCCTGGCTGGCCCTGCCCACCTTGCCCCACCCCTCCCAGGAGTCCCAATGTGACCCGTTTTCAATGCAGGTAAGTGCAGGGCATGCCTGGAGGCTTGGGGAGGGCAAAAAAAAAAAGGGCCTACAGGAAGTTCAGGAAGGCTGGAAACGGGCCCATTTCTGGTCTCCAGAGGGCCTCCAGAACCTGGGGAGACCATTTTCCCCCTCCCGGAGGTTTGAGGAAAGCCTCTGGAGCCTGGGGAGTGCAAAAATGCCTCTCCCCTGCCATGGTGCAGGAGGCCGACTAGGCCACACCCACCATGGCCGCGTCCACCCAGCAACTGGGCAGAGAACCCCTTGCTAAAATTTTGGAAGCCCACCCCTGGTTAGGCTGCTATCTTATTTTAAAACTAAATTATGTGATTAGGATGCTTCTTTAAAAACAGAAATTCCACTTATTATGTTTCGGATTCAATAATCTTAGGGAGTATGCACAAGCAATCTAATTAGTGTATGGCATTGAACCATGACATCGCGGATGAAGACGCAACACTATTATAGAAAGAAAGGTGAGGGGGGGATTGACAGAAAGTAGCCTGGGAAATTAGGAATATGGTAGCAATTTAATTTAAAATGAAAGATTTATTTAGCATTTGTTTTCCTAAATGCACACAATGAAAATTGAAACAGCGTGAAAAAGCATGATTTAATTCCACTTTAGCTTCATATTTTTTTAAAAAAAAAATATTCATACTAAAAATAGAAAACAAAATGTTTCTTTTCTGAATGTCCTGTTTATTAAACATTATATTATACCTCATTGAATTAACTGATATATATATATTTGGGAAAAAAATGCAATTTTAGATATATATTTGCTTGAATTCTAAAATAATTGACCATTTTTACGCAAGGAAATCTCTCTCTCTCTCTCTCTCTCTCTCTCTCTCTCTCTCTCTCTCTCTCTCTCTCTCTCTCTTCTCTCTCTTTGCTCTCTCTCTCTTCCCTCTCTCTTCCCTCTCTTCTCTCTCTCTCTCCCTCCCCCCCCTCTCTCTCTCTCACACACACACACACACATAGCTGGAAGACAGGAAAGCATAAATAATACATGTTTTAGTAAGATATCTATAATGCATCTCTGGGATAAACACAAACATTTTGGGAACTGAAGTTTCAAAACCTCTTTATAGTGAGTCATTAAAGGTGACATCTCTTTGAAACACTTTTTCCCAGAAGTTTAGTCATCTTGGCTGAGTTACCATGTGTGATATCCACTGCTGACTGAATTGCCCCTCTCCTTTCTCAATCTCCTGGTGTCACGGCTGTCTTTAGAAGAGCATTTGACAGCTGTGGCCGGGAGGACTTTTTATCAGGTTCGCCTGATTCGCCAGTTGCGTCCCTTTCTGGATCGGGACTCCTTACGCATGGTCACTCATGCCCTCGTCACTTCCCGCCTGGACTACTGTAATGCTCTCTACATGGGGCTCCCCTTGAGGAGCACCCGGAGGCTCCAACTGGTTCAGAGTGCGGCCGCGTGGGTGGTTATGGGAGCGATGTGGCAATCCCATGTAACACGTCTCCTGTGTGAGCTGCACTGGCTCCCGGTGGTCTTCTGGGTGTGCTTCAAGGTTTTGGTTACCACCTTTAGAGCATTCCATGGCTTAGGATCTGGTTACTTACGGGACTGCCTTCTGCCACCAGTAGCCTCTCACCGGCCAGTACGCTCACATAGAGAAGGGCTCCTCAGGGTGCTGTCGGCCAAACAGTGTCGACTGGTGGCCCTCAGGGGGAGAGCCTTCTCTGTGGGGGCACCTGCCATCTGGAATGAGCTCCCCCTAGAGATACGGATGATCCTGGATTTACGCACCTTCTGCCATGCCCTCAAGACCTTTTTATTTCAGCAGGCTGGCCTGGCCTAACTTCCCTTTTAAATTGTAAATTTTAAATTTGTTTTAAAATATTAGGGGTGTTTTAATTTGTTTTGGGCCAAATTATCTAATGGGTTTTTATATTGTCTTTTAAATTTTGTAGTTTGTGTGTTTTATCTTTTTGGCTGTTCACCGCCCTGAGTCCTTTGGGAGTAAGGTGGTATATAAATCCAATAAAATAAAATTAATAAATAAAAATAATATCCTAAGGATTTCTTAACACCAGCACCACCAAAAATATATCTCTTACCATTTGGAGGTTCTTCTTAAACAAAAAGGTGTGAGACAGGTAGGGAGATGGAAGGAAAAAGGCAACCCCATTCATTTCCAGAGGTGGGTTTCAGCAGGTTCTGACCAATTCTGGAGAACCGGTAGTGGAAATTTTGAGTAGTTTGGAGAACCGGTAATAAAAATTCTGACTAGCCCCATCCCCATCTATTCTCTGCCTCCCGAGTCCCAGCTGATCAGGAGGAAATGGGGATTTTGCAGTACCCTTTCCCTGGATTGGGGAGGGAATGGTGATTTTACAGTATCCTTCCCCTGCCATGCCCACCAAACCACTCCCACCACCCATGCCCGCCCACCAAGCCACACCCACAGAACCGGTAGTAAAAATTTTTGAAACCCACCACTGTTCATTTCATTAACCCATTTTTTTTTTTTTAAAAAAAAAAAAAACTTTTAAAAAAGTCTTAAGCGCATGACGGAAGGTGCGCAGATCCGGGGGGAGCTCGTTCCAGATCGTAGGTGCCCCCACAGAGGCCCCCACATAGGAGCCCCCACAGAGGTGCCCCCACAGAGAAGGCTCTCCCCCTAGGGGCCGCCAGTCGACATTGTTTGGCCGATGGCACCTGGAGGAGCCCCTCTCTATGGAAGCGTACTGGCCAGTGGGAGGCTATTGGTGGTAACAGGCGGTCCCATAGATAACCAGGTCCTAAGCCATGGAGCGCTTTAAAGGTGATGACCAAAACCTTGAAGCGCACTTGGAAGACCACCGGAGCCAGTGCAGCTCACACAGGAGAGGTGTTACATGGGAACTCCACGTCGCTCCCATAACCACCCACGCGGCCACACTCTGCGCCAGTTGGAGCCTCTGAGTGCACCTCAAGGGGAGCCCCATGTAGAGAGCATTACAATAGTCCAGACAAGAGGTGACGAGGGCATGAGTGACTGTGTGTAGAGAGCCCCGATCTAGAAAGGGACGCAACTGGCAGATCAGGCGAACCTGATGAAAAATCCTCTCGGTCACGGCCGTCAAGTGCTCTTCTAAAGACAGCCGTGAATCCAGGAGGACGCCCAAGTTGTGAGCCCTTTCCGTGGGGGCCAATGATTCGCCCCCAATAGTCAGCGATGGCACCAGCTGACTATATCGGGACATCGGAAACCACAGCCACTCGGTCTTGGATGGGTTGAGCCTGAGCCTGTTTCTCCCCATCCAGATTATTATTTTCCAAAATAAAGAATAATAATTATATATAAAAACATTGTTGGGGAAAGTCTTGATTTTTAAAGAAGAATTTGGTAGTCTAAAGATGAATATAAGCTCAAAGAGGGGATAGGTAACTTTATTTTTATGACACACATACACACACACACACACACACACACACACAGTTAACTGATCTTAGGATAGAAGTCATAGACTTCAAGTTCAGAGAAACAATACTGTCAGATCATAGCCTTAAAGCAGTGGTTCTTAACCTTCCTAATGCCGCAACCGTTTAATACAGTTCCTCATGTTGTGGTGATCTCCAACCATAAAATTATTCCTAAGACCATTGAAAATATGTGTTTTCCGATGGTCTTAGGCGACCCCTGTGAAAAGGTCATTCAACCCCCAAAGGGGTCGCGACCCACAGGTTGAGAACCACTGTCTTAAAGTATGATGCTTTATCTATAAAAATCAAGGACACCTCCTTCTCCATTTGGGCTGATTCTCCACAGTGAGTGATCAGAGGTAGTAATCTTTCTGAAAGTCACAGTACTATGAGCAGGGCCAGATTTAGATTGAAAGAGGCCCTAGGCTATTCCACTTATGAGGCCCTTTCACCAGTGGTGGGATTCAATTTTTTAACAACAGGTTCTGTGGGCGTGGCTTAGTTGGAGGTGTGGCTTGGCAATCATGTGACCGGGTGGGCGTGGCTAGCTGGTCACGTGACTGTGTAGGCGTGGGTAGCTCGTCATGTGACCGGGTGGGCGTGGCTATGTGCATAGACTTTTTTCAGAGGGCTGAAAAAAGTCATTTCTGACTGGGCCTCGCACTTTTGACCGGTCCTCACACTTATGACCATCCTCACATTTATGCCCGTGCAGCTTTCTTAACAACCATGTCACTCATTTCACAACTGCTTCTCTTCACCATGGTGACAAGATAGGGCAAAAATGTAAAATGTGAGGACAGTCGTAAGTTCGAGGACTAATCAAAAGTGCGAGGACCAGTCAAAAATAACTTTTTCAGCCCTCTGAGTAATCCATATGCATAAAAGGATACAGCAATAGAGAGGGATGAAGGAAGGGAAGGGAAATTAGAGTAGGAGAGAGAGGGAGGAAGAGAGGAGGAGAAGGAGAAAGGAAGAGGAAGTAGGGAGGAGAAGAAGAGGGGGAGGAAGAGAAAGTAAGAAGGAAAGAAAAGAGAGGTGGTAGATTTGAGGAGAAAGATTGCTGTACAATAAAAAAAATGAAAGGGAAGAAAGCCAACCCCAAACAAATATAAAGATATTAAGATAAAGAATGAATTGTTAAACTTTAAAGAATAAAAGAGAACAAATATGAATAAATAACAATAATTAGAAACACACATACAAACATACAATGTATTTTCTTTGAACAGAGTATTTGGCCGGTTCACAAATTTAAACAGTGTTTAGTCATTTCAATTAAATTTACAATTTCTATATTTCCTTTTTGCCATATTTATTCCTCATCTATTTTTGTAAAAAACCAATATTACCCTCATCCTCATCTCTAATCTTAATCAAATTCAATTTTTCCCTTCTATATTATACCCCTTCCCATTGTCATCTATTTTTATATCCATCCTCACATTGGTCAATTATGTAATATTACAGTTGTTTAATATGAATTCAACATTTTAATATAAATCAATTAGTTATATAACTACCTTTTTTGTATATTAATCAATATGAACATGAATATTCCAATTATTTCCATGCAATCCAATTTCTTACAAATCAATTAATTATATTTACCAATAATAATAAACCAAATAATTTCCCCCATATATTCCTCCAAACCACAACTTACCCATTTCTGCTTTCAACACAATATACAATTAATAGTATCTCAATTATTACAATTCCCTAGTTAAATAGAGCTTTTTTTCTTTTGTGTTTTAAAATCTCCTCTTTTTCCTTAAATTTCCTGTTGTTTGCACCTACCTTTTTTGGTGAGGAAAAATAAATCTGCCTGCCTAATTTTCCAACGTGCAAAGCCAACAGCCTGCTTTACTTTCTCTTTCGTTTTTCAGTATAGCTAGGGGGAAAAAAATCAGCACTCTTTGCAAGCAAGGAGCAGATCCGTGAGCAAAACAGCTGAGAGCAAATCAGCTGGGGGTCGGGAGCCGATCTAAGCAAGGGCTAATTAGCCTATGCTGAAGCTCCGGGGGCCAATAAAATTACAAAAAAAACACCGAACCCTTTGTTAAATTGCTGGCTCCCCCGCCTCTCGCCCACCACTATTTATTGGCAATAAATAGTGGTGCGGAGGGGCGGGGCAAGCCAGCAATTTAACAAAGGGTTCGGCTGCACCACTGGCTATAGGGCGGCCCTTTGAAGCCCCGCGGCAAGAATTTAAACAGTTTTTTTTCCTCTAGCCATCAGAGGCAGCAATAGATTGGGAGTGGGCGGGGTAAGCGAATGGCCAACGATCCAACAGAGCAGAGAGTGAGGGTGAGTGAAGGCATGGAAGCGGCTTTCTCCATCCTGCTCTCTTGCGTCCGGAGCCGGTGGGGAATCACGTGGCAGCCCACGTGGATCCCAGGCAGCGGAACTCAGGTTAGGGAAGGGGTGGGCAATTGTGGCTCTTTTACAACCTGTGGCCTTCAACTCCCAGAATTCCTCAGACAGCCAAGCTGTCTCAGGAATTCTGGAAGTTGAAGTCCACAGGTTGTAAAAGAGCCACAATTGCCCACCCCTGGCTACGGTAGGCTGGCGCCGCGCGGGTGGGAGGCGAGGGGCGGGTGAGCCAGCAATTTAACAAAAGGCTCGGCCAAGCCCCCTAGAACCCCCAGAATCCCACCACTGTGTAAGCCCCTCTTGATCTTGAGGCCCTAGGCTGAAGCCTAGTTAGCCTATAGGAAAATCCGGCCCTGACTATGAGAGAGAGGGGGGAGGGAGGGAGAGGGAGAGGGAGGGAGGGAGAGAGAGGGAGAGAGGGAGAGAGAGAGAAATTGAGTGCAGGCAATGCAACCAGTAGTAATTAAATGAGATGAGAAGTGGTGATGCC
The DNA here is from genome assembly GCF_059756535.1 of Pantherophis guttatus. Classification (NCBI taxonomy): domain Eukaryota; kingdom Metazoa; phylum Chordata; class Lepidosauria; order Squamata; family Colubridae; genus Pantherophis; species Pantherophis guttatus. The sequence continues at coordinate 227,339,137 of NC_142063.1, read as the reverse complement.
AGTATTCATTATTTTATAGTTAGGGAAAAAAAATAGTTAATAACATCAACAACTTACTAAATTGCAAGTAGCTTTTTAATTTCCCAGGCTACTGAAAATAAATGTCTCTGCTGTCAATCATCATATTCCCAATAAACAAGTCTTATCCTTTTTCACTCTGGTTCTCTGCATGTGATACCAAAGTCTTGGAAAAAAATGAGCAAAATAAATTCACCTTGAAAACTCCATATCGATGGAGATCCTTCTCTGTATATATCCTTGGCCTGAATCAATCCATTACAGAATGAAGGTCTCTTGACTGAAAGTTATGAACTATAATCTACCATGCTGATTCAGTATGGATTAGGAGAGGGTGGGGAAGGAGGGCGCATGCTACACACACACACACACACACACACACTCACACACACACATCTTCCTATTTCCTACTCTAGAACTAAAAAGGAGTGGCTGGTCCAAAGTCATCTAGCCAGCTTTTGTGCCTAACGAGAACTAGAATCTGGATCTTTCCACAGGAATTTCAATTCAGGATGTTCATGCATTTTCCCAATTTTCTCAGCTTTTACAATTTCTTTTGTCATGTATACTCTATAATCACCACAATCTATGGAATATTCTGTGTAGTAAGTTACTTATTTTTTATTGTCCCAGAAATGAAAATTTTGATAAGGAAAGATCCCACAATGATTCCTTTGCTTCTTCATTTTTAGAAGACAAAGTGTTTCTTTTCCTATGCAGTCATAAAAGACTGAAGTGGTAATAGTAGCATTTTCACCATTTTAAATGTCAATATTATATTTTATACTGGTATAAAAGAGATTGGTCACTGTGAAATACTTTAAATAGTAGCTACTTACTTATTTCTCCATTTTAGAAATACCGAGTTATTTATGTATTTGTCTACTATGTTCATATGTTTCCATCAAAAAATACTGAATAACACATATAGCATTGGTCTATTCAACACATATAGCATTGGTCTATCCATTCAAATCTATTTGGCATATTGTGAAAGGCCTTGTAACTGAAGAGCTGTATTAATCTACTGTAGCCAAACATCAAAGCGCATCTTATGAAGTGAGCTGTAGTTTATGCTTTGTTAATCTGACAAGATCCTACCAGACTCCTGATTTATGAAAGACGTATTAGATCTGATCTTCTGATGCTTCAAATCAAGGTCTCAATATCTGCTACAACTGTAGACAACATTTTTTAAGTCAAAGATTATTTCTGGAAAAAAATAGGTGCATTTTCTTTATCATATCAGAGATAGGGATAGATAGATAGATAGATAGATAGATAGATAGATAGATAGGTAGGTAGGTAGGTAGGTAGGTAGGTAGGTAGGTAGGTAGGTAGGTAGATAGATAGATAGATAGATAGATAGATAGATAGATAGATAGATAGATAGATAGATAGATAGATAGATAGATTGCAACATCAGGAAGTAGTATGACAAGCTGGAAAAGAGCCTGAAGGACAAGGGCCTGAAGGAGGAATTGGAGAGGATGTGGAAAGTAAAGGCCAAAGTGATCCCAGTTGTAGAAGGAGCACTCAGGGCTGTGGCTTCTAAGGAAGGAACAACATCAGAGCTCGCTGTCCAGAGAAACACAATGCTAAGAACAGCTAAGATACTAGGCAGAATTCTCAAATTCTCAGGCCTTTGGTAAAGGATCTGAGATTGAGGAAGACACATACCACTCATACAGATGAGAATGGATTATATATATTCTTGTCTGCTCATTTCTTTTTGTAAAAAAACGGGGTTCCAGTGCCTTTTCTTTGCCATTCACACTTTCCAATATACATACCATTATTTATCTGCTCTCAGACATACATGAATATATTTATCCACCAATACTCTGTTTGTTATTCTGTCTCATCCTCTTCACCAGCATCTGTTTCATTATGATTTTTAACTATTTTCTTGTCATTATGATTTTTAACTATGTTCTTTCCTGTGGAAAGATCCAGATTCTAGTTGTTGTTAGGCACAGAAATGATAGAAAATATTTGTAGCTCAGGTAGTAATGTTGGTGGTGGTTTGTTTTCCAAGCTTCTGTTTAGCTTCCAAATGTTTTGTCGCCAGGCTAGGTGACATTCTCAGCAGGACTTCGGTTGAAATGTCTTGTTTCAGTTCTTCTCTACTTCCATTGATCTCATGTGGTCAAGTGGTTGGTGGGTTGTGTGATCAGCTGGTCATGCTGTGTGACATGCCCTGTGACTAGCTGATCATGCCATGTGACATGCTGTATGACCAGCTGGTCATGTTGTGTGGAAGTGACCAAGTGAAGAAGTGGTCTGTGCCATCATTGGTTGGTTGTTGGAATCAGTGTAGTGACAAACAATAGTGGTGACGGTGAAGTCTCCCTGAAAAAATTCTCTCTTGATATAAACCTTTCCAGTCTATCACCATTGACCACCAACTACATTTTCTATTGTGTTATTGACCTTTGCACAAAGCTTCTGATATTTCTATTGACTCCCGTTATTTCTAATCACTTGATCGTGGAAACATGTGACAGGGAATGAATTCTTGGAATCAATTCAAGCCACGCTCAAGTCCGTCTTCCTTGTCTTGCTGTCTTCCAAACTCATTTGTCAGTTAGGAGCTGATCTTCTGCTCCTCTACTTTTTGGGCAGATTACTTCTGCTCAGGTGGAAAGAGCTTCTTTTCAAGTAGATGCTGTTGGGCTACATCAATCAATCACAACAGAATCTTGAAAGTCCATCAGAGTATCCCTCTGTTCCCCTTTAAAGCAAACAGAATCAAGGTGGAATTTTATCAAGATTCTTTCACATCCCCTCTTCTATGTCAGGTCTAAGTTTATGTTTATTTAGTAGTTCTTATATTCCTTATTCAAAGTTATCTCTGTATCAATTCAAATCTTTATTGTCAGTGCACAACATATGTACAATGAGATTAGTTGAGCTCCCTCAGTGCACACACACACACACACACACACACACACACACACACACCCCAATGCAATACAACTCACAGTGAAGACAGTTCTTTCTTCATGAACAGGTAAATTGGATGCAGCTGCACTGAGGCTTTGAGCTATTTCAACATTATTTATTTATTTATTTATTTATTTTGAATTTGTATACCGCCCTTCTCCCTGAGGACTCAGGGCGGTGAACAGCCAAGTAAAAACATCAAGTACAAATATTAAAATACAGTTAAAATATACATATATAAATTTGGCCCCTTTAATTAAAAACAATAAACAAAACACTTAAAAACACTTAAAAAATTAGGCCAGCCCGGCTTGCTGGAAAAGGAAGGTTTTAAGGGCACGGCGGAAGGCACTGAGGTCTTGGATTCTCCTTATCTCTGGAGGCAATTGATTCCAGAGGGTAGGTGCCCCCACAGAGAAGGCCCTCCCCCTGGGGGTCACCAGCCTGCACTGTTTGGCTGATGGCACCCCGAGGAGGCCCTCTCTGTGGGAGCGCACGGGTCAATGGGAGATCGTCGGTGGCAGCAGGCGGTCTCGAAGATAGCTTATAGATTATAAGAAACATTCCCCCCCCCAATGATTTGTCGGGTTATATAGCATGTCTCTTGGCTCCCAAAAATGTAGAAATATTAGTAATGAAGACTTTCTTAATTAAAATATACAGTATATCTAGTCCTTCAAATTAGACAATTCTGCAAATAATATCTATTTTCAAATTCTATTTTTCAGATAGATGACTGTCAGCCGATACATCTCAGCTGTTCGCTTTTGAACAATATTAGCACAGTGTTGGATTACCTGAGGTGCTGTCATTAAAACAGGGTAGCAGAAAAAAAGCTGCTTTTTTTGTTCAGACAGAAATTACCGTGACAATGTGATTCTGGTCTTGCTTGAAATCTGTCTAAGAATGGCTTCCCACTGACTCCAGAGAAGTAGCATGGAAGGTAAGTCAACAGAACATTTGGTTTATAGACCCAGGCAGTGGAAAAATCCAGCTTCCCTCCCTGTGAAGGGGTTCACATGATGAATCTTTTCTCCATAACAATGCAATCAAAAGGAAGTATTGTAACTCTTGAATATTTGAAGTGCAGAACAAAAATCCATAACTCTGCTTGCTGTGCTCGCCCTCTTACATGATTGAAAAGAAGTATTTCAGGGACACAGCTTCATTTAATTAAACCAGGACTTCTCAAACTTTGTCACAGCCAGGATCTCAAAGCTAAAAGAATATTTTTAATGCTTCCTCAAATGCAGTCAAGAGTAAAATCAAAGCAAGTGGTCTGGCAAACATCATTTCATCTCCAGTGGGAGAATAAATAAAATTGATCCTCGGGTTACGCCAGCAATTGGGAGTGGAATTGCCATTGCTAAGCAACACAATCCTAAAGGATGATGCTCTGCGACTGCTTTGATTACTGACAGCAGTTCCAACAATCCTGGTTGCTGTTGTTAAGTGAGGACTGCCTCGGTTGTTAACCAAGGACCTCATATGACTTCCTACTTCTTGCCGGTTTCCCAACTGGCTTTTGTTGTGGGAAGCTGACAAGGGACATCCAAAATTCTAATTGCAGGAACCACAGCTCACTGCAATGTTGTAATTACAAGCTGGACACCAACTGCCTGCATCACAATTATGTGACTGTGGAGACACTGCGACAGCCATTGCATCCAAGGAGCCATTGTTAGTAGTGCTCATTTAGTGCCATCAAAAGTTTGAATGGTTGTCTAATGAGTGGTCATGGCCATGGACCACCTGTAAATGAAAAAGGAAGGGAGGAAATTTGGCCATCCCTCTCCTTACTATCCCAGAGGTGTGACCTGTAGTGAAAGTACACTTACAATGAAGAAACAGAAGCCTACTTGTCCACAGGAGTCAGCACAACCAATAGACCTCATAATTTTTTGTAAATCTTTTGAGTGGAAAAGGGGAGATGTCTATTTTGTCTCTGTAAATCCTGGACAGAAAGCAATGAAAGATGAGATTGGCCATTTCCCCTTTGAAGAATAGTAGATTAAATTATAATAATAATTAAAAAAAAACCATATCTTGTTAGCCGTGATGGCGCAGTGGTTAGAATGCAGGCTACTTCTGCTGACTGCCAGCTGCCAGCAGTTTGGCAGTTCGAGTCTCACCGGCTCAAGGTTGACTCACTCTTCCATCCTTCCAAGGTCGGTAAAATGAGAACCCAGATTGTTGGGGGCAATATGCTGACTCTGTAAACTGCTTAGAGAGGGCTCTAAAGCATTGTGAAGCAGTATATAAGTCTAAGTGCTATTGCTATCTTGACTAATATTATGCTTTTAAGCAGTAGACAGTGTCAGGTTTTCAGGCCGTCTTCAAATAAATTGCATCTCAAAGTCTTTTTTGAAACAAGCTTCCATTTTATTTAGCACAGCAACTTTTACACTGACTCCCTGCAGCCAGCACTGCTGTGCTGACCCAAAATCCCTCCTCTTCCTTCCCCCACTCCTCTGCATTCATTGGCCATCTTCCCAATCATTCACCCCTAATCTACTGCTCCAATTCAAAGAATTTCCCCCCTCCCATCCATCTCCTAGGGGACATTATCTCTAGCTAAAATAAGTAGGTGAAAGGCAACCATCCCGTTGCAGACACTTGCGTTCTCCTTTTCATGTCAGCACTAGGATAAATGCATCTTGACATGCTGACAGACAGGTTTTCGGTTCGTTTGCAGAGTTATTTCTCTGTTAAATGTATCTGCCTGCCATCACACTGCAAAGTGACTCTGGGTGGCTTACAACGATATAAAAGTATGAGATGTTAAAACATTAAATATGAAAAGAAACAGAGATTAAATAAATTAAAAACCAAAATTAAGTGTAGCGCAGGTGAGATCTTCCTTCCAGTAAACGAGCCACCTCCAGTGTGGAATAGCCCAATCAGGGCAATCAGCCCCAGGCAAATCACAGAGCCAGATTTGAAGCTCTTTCAGAAACCAAAAGTGAAGAGTATAGGAAGGAAGGGTAGGGGATAGGAGTAGGAGAGAAGGTGAGTAGGGGGAAAGAAAAGAGGAGTGGGGGAAAGGAAGGGGAAGTAGGATGAGGTAGGAGAGGAGGGAAGAGAAAGTAGGAGAGGAGAGGAGGGAGGGAAGGGAAAGAGGAGAAGAAGAAGAAGGGTTGTTGCAGATGGTAATGGAAGATACTGAATATACTGTTGGAAGCTGAACCTGATGTTACCCTAACATGGGCAATGGAATTAATAATCTAGTTGAAAGACGTTACAGAAGACACTATATGGATTATAAATTTAAAGTCATTTGAGGATTTTATTCATATATGGAAATATTTTTTAGTTGTGTGGTGCGGGCAGAAGAACAAAGATATTAAAAATATTATGTATGGTAGACCTGTAGGAAAATGGGTGGAGATGGGTTAGGTTACTGATTGTTTAGTTTAGGAAAAGGGATGTTATGTTTAGATATAAATATACGTAAAAGATTTGAATTAGGAGATATATGTATGGGGGAGGAAATGGGTAGATTATGAGTTGAGTAAATGTCAAATTATGATTTATTATATAGTTTTATAGCTGAAGGTTGCTTTGAAATGTATAGTATAGGGGAGATATAATAACAATGTTAGAAAGAAATGGTTAGCATGTGGGGGGTGGTCTAAAAGGATGGTAAAGTATTATATAATTTGATATCAATCTGGATTTTATTTTTGGAGAAGCCATGGGGAGTGGGGAGGGTGAGGGGGGGTTAGGGAGGAGGAGGGGAAAAAAGGGGGAAAAATTTGTATTTGAAAAACTTTTTCAATAAAAAAAAAAAAGAAGGGTTGTTGCGAAACGAGGGAAGAAAGGGTAGAAGAGCAACTCCGAATGTAATTAAAATGCCTTACTTTAATGCTTTCTTTAAGAAAAACATGTACACATAGGATTAATTATGTATAAGAAAATGTACATTTTATATTATGTGTATAAGAAATAAAACTGAAAAACTTTTCCAAAAAAAGAAAGAAAGAAAGAAAGAAACCAAAAGTGTACAATAAAAGTGGATCTCACTTCAGGGGACACGATGTTCCATAAGGTGGGAGCCATTTCCCATAGACTCCACCAGATGAAGTTTCTTGACTGACAGAGTCTGTACCATGCCCCTTCTTTTGGAATGAGTGGGGCAAGCCAATCCCTCTGGGGAGAGATGTTTCCTCAGATAGCCTGGACCCATACTATAAAGGGATTTAAAATCATAATCCACACCTTCAATTGGACCTGCAAGCAAATTGGCAACCAGTGCAGCTGGCACAATAGGGTTGTTATATGGGCCACCCTTGGGGGCCCTAAAACTGTCACCATCATTTTTCCCCAGCTATAAACTGACACAAGGAAATCTTTGCTTGTGCATACAAAAACAAATTGTGCTGAATTAAATTCGACGTGATGTAATGGAATGGATACATTTCAAAGCCTCACAGCCCACTCTCTTTCAGTAAGACTAATAGCTCCATCCATACAGAGTTAGGTTAGCCTAAGCTAATTGATATCTAGAGGTTTAAAAGTGTATGTGTTCATGCTGCTAAACATATTAAACATTTCCTGACCTGCGGCCTGTGACTTCTAAACAAATGCAGGATTCACTTCCAAAGAAATGGTTATCGGTTCATTCTGTAATATTTAGAAATTATTAGGACTTAGGCAAACTAATTAATGGCATTATGAAAAGCTGATTACTATAAGCTTTGGATAATGCTATGCTTTAGCTTTGGAAATTTCAAAGCATTAATTGAGTTTAATGAAGTGTATTATACTTTCCAAAGTACAAATCTGAAGTTTCTGAAGAAGAAGCATCTTTTTACCCCCCCCCCAAAAAAAAGAAAGAAAAAGAAAAAAAGGCAGTCCTCTTTCTTCAATTAAAGGACCATTTGTTTGTTGCAGAGTCAAAACTAATCATTATTTTTCAGTCTTTTTTAGTATTCAGCTTTGTCCATCTCACAATAGTTCAGCTGTTTGTTGTTGTTGTTAGTTGCGAAGTCGTGTCCGACACATCGCGATCCCATGGACAACTTTACTGTCTTACTGTCCTCTACCCCAGAGACCATTTAAGCTCACACCGACTGCTTCAGTGACTCCATCCAGCCACCTCATTCTCTGCAGTCTCGTTCTTCTTTTGCCCTCAATTGTTCCCAGTATTAATATCTTCTCCAGTGAGAAGATCTTCCTTCTCATTAAGTGGCCAAAGTATTTCAGTTTCATCTTCAAGATCTGGCCTTCTAAAGAGGAATCAGGGTTGATCTCCTCTAGGACTGAGTGGTTTGCAGTCCAAGGGATTCGCAGGAGTCTTCTCCAGCACCATAATTCAAAGGCCTCAATTCAGTTCAGCTGTTACAATCTCTCAGTTGCATAGTCTCCTGAATCTATACAGACACAATGAGCAACATTCAAAAGACTGTGTACACAGCCCATCTGTTTTGTGAGCTCAGGTAGAGCAGTTGTGCTTTTCTGTCATCTTTCTTATCAAAACCCTTGTTGTCTGCTGTGAACTGTGTAACTGAATCACACTTGATGTTCTCAGTCTATGCAGTGGCCTGCAGGCCTTGGTAAAACTCCTTTTAGTCATGGGTGCTGCCTTTCATCACCATATTGAAAGAACCTTGACCTTGAGTTATCTGAGATGTTAAAAACAGAACACATACCAATAAATGTGAAATACTGTTCTGAATTGTTAGCCAGTACACTGGCAGTTTTAATGCAAGAAAACAGCTATATTTACATACCTGCTTTTCACGCTGTGCAAGGCACAATAACTCATCAATAAATTCAAGTTGTAGAGGGCCCAAATGACCATTTATTCCAAATGCATTAAGTTGCAATGGGTCACTGGACTTGATCTGACTTAGGCTTCCTTAGAAAGTAAACAGCACCAACTTAGTCCCGGCAAACCTCTTTAATTCATATGGCTGTAAATTGCTTTCATTTACACTTGGCAAGACTAGATAAACAGTTTTTCAGAGGAAGGTTATCAACACCCACCTATCTCATGTGGAACGCTGCCAAAGAGCTAATTTCCAGACGCAAGGCAAGGCCAAACTTGCCCAGAAACAGAATTTTCAACTGGCTTGAATTGGCCAGATGAACTAATTGCTTCCTGCAAAAGCTCACATCCCATTCGCTTCTCTTTTATGTCTTATGGGAGGGGCCAATCATCTCCAAGCCTTACTCCCAAATCGACCCTGTTTCCTTAATTGTTCCTGTCTCCTGGCAGCTCTGTGCATGCACACACTGGGAACAGGCTCACGTTGTTCTTCTGCCTCGCTGATGTCAGACTCCGGAGACTCCCGAGGCAGCAAAGAACTACCAGATGGCCTTGGCTGCCTCTCTGCCTCCAACTCAGAGACATTGTCTGAGCCTTCCCTAGACTCCAGGACTGGCCCACGTTCCTCCACAACCTCCTCACTGTCCGAATCTGCTGCCAGCTTTGCTGGCCACTGGTGGGCCACAACAGGTCTGTTGCAGGCCTCCAGGTGAAGTGACAGCAAGAAACTGCAAGCTTACATACATCTTAGATACAGATAGTCTTCAACTTATGACCAAAACTGAGCCCAACATTTCCCTTTCTAAACAAGACAGTTGTTAAGTGAGTGTTTCCCCATTTTACAATCTTTCTTCCACAGTTGTTAAGTGAATTAATGCAATTGTTAAATTAGTAACATGCTTGTTAAGTGAAACTGGCTTCCCCAAATTGACTTTGCTTGTCAGAAGGTCGCAAATGGTGGTCACATGAGCCTGGGACACTGCAACCCTCATAAATACATGCTAATTGTCCGGCATCCAAATTCTAATCATGTGGCCACGGGAATGCTGCAATGATTGTAAGAGTGAAGAACAGTCATAAGTCACTTTTTTCAGTGCTTCACTAAAAAAATGCTTGTAAATTGAGGACTACCTATAGTTTTAGTATTTTATATATTAGCAAAGGATCCCAAATACCAAAACAATTGTTTTACCGTTGTTGTTGTTTTTTTAAAAAAACCATTGATTTTCTTCATGGTTTGAAAACATTTAAGTCACTTACTTCAACTCTTAAGAGCTGTGGTGGCACAGTGGTTAGAATGCACTATTGCAGGCTAATTCTGCCAACTATCAACAATTTGATTCTCACCGGCTCAAGGTTGACTCAGCCTTCCAATTTTCTGAGGTCTGTAAAATGAGGACTCAGATTATTGGGGGACAATATGCTGACTCTGTTAACTGCTTAGAGAGGGCTGTAAAGGACTATGAATCAATATATAAGTCTAAGTGCTATTGCTATTAAAAATGCAACAGAGTTGCTTTGATATAGGACTTAAATCAAATGTCTAATTGTTACACTGACAAACAGATCCTATACTTTACTGTACAAGGAAGAGAGATAAGTAAATGCCTTGAACAGAGGTGAAATCCAGCAGGTTTTGACAGGTTCTGGAGAACCGATAGCGAAAATTTTGAGTAGTTCGGAGAACTGGCAAATATCACCTCTGGCTGGCCCCAGAGTGGGGTGGGAATGGAGATTTTGCAATATCCTTCCCCCAGGAGTGGGGAGGGAATGGAGATTTTGCAGTATCCTTTCCCTGCCACACCCACCAAGCCATGCCCACCAAGCCACACCCAGCAAGCCACACTACGCCCAGCAAGCCACACCCACAGAGCAAAAGTAAAAAAATTGGATTTCACCACTGCTTGAATCTATTGGCTCATCTCAAGGTAACTTTGAAATCAGTTAGTTGGTACAATAATTATGAAAAACCCATTCTTAATGATGTTACATGAACAAGGAAAAAAAATAATCAGATACACTATTATATCCATATCCATATCCATATGCATAAGGAAGATTATGGATTCAAGACTGAGTTCTTATTCCCACCCATCACACATTCTTCATGAGTTTTCCTTGGTATCCATATTTTTGCAAGATTACTCTGCTCCTCCATAGGAAAAGACAATTTTTGGCATACTTTTCCCAAATACATAGATAGAAAACCTTTTCAGTCTGAAGAACAAACTCTTACCCTAACTGTCATTGGCTGGACGGTAGGATCAGAGCGTGTACATCTCCACATCATCAGAGCACATACATGTACATTAAATACTGTCTCACCCCATTTTAATTTCTTAGTCCTAAAAGGACATTGTTCACCAAGTTCTCATGTAGGGGAGCTATACCAAATTCGCCTCAGCTGGAAAATGGGTTTGGAACTGAATTTTATGACTAACAGCTTATTAAAACATCTGTATAAAATGTTGCCTTGCTTTATGTTTGGCTGAGCCTTCAACATCAAAGTGAGTGTTTCCTTACTATTCTTTGTTAACCATAAAACAAATGAGAACAATTTCTCTTTGCTTTTTCAGTTTTGGCATTTACAAAAGGTAAAAAAAGATAATTTGTCATTAGCCTTGTTATCTAGATCAGGGGTCCCCAACCCCTGGTCCATGGACTGACACCGGTCCGCAGCATGCCAGCAGCCGGTTCACGCAAACAAATGAAGCCCCATCCATGAGATGTAGGCAGCATGCAAAACCACACCCTCTCTGGTTCGCGGAACCAGTCCCTGGTGCCCAAAATGTCAGGGGCCACTGATTTAGATAAAATGTTTTTCTGAGCACCTTATAGTTTAAGAATGGAAAGTTGAAGTTTATTTAAACATTAGAAAAGGCATTATTTGAATGAATAATGGTCAAATTATGTCATTTAACCTTCAGACACTGCCATTTTCAAAAGTCTGAACTGTTTTACTGAAAACAAGCCAGCCAAACATAGATTCTGGAATAAACCAGTACTGTCTTTATATTTTGACAGTAAATAATAATAATAATAAGAGAAAGAGCAAAACTATTTATGATCATTTTTCTGTTGCATGAAAGAGACTGCACATTAGCACAGATAACAAGGATACAACCTGCCATTTAACTTTGTAACTAAGACAAAAATCTACATGTGAAAATAAAGCATAATTGTAAACTGATTTTGATTTCCTACGAAATAGCCTTTAGTTATAAATAAACCTATTTTCCTAATAGCTTAATAATGTTAATATGCCTCCTGGCATATGTTTCAAGGTCTTTCAAATGAGCTTCCTTTCCTTCTCATAATAGGTAGAACAAAAAGTCTGTTCTGTGTCTTCATTATTCTGTTGGATTCAAAGGGCCCATCCAGCTTGGGGCAATGCAGATGTGGTATTAAAGATCTGTCAGGTGATTCAGGCTGCTCTAGTAAAAATGAGAATTGTGCTGATTGAAGACCACGTCCTCATCTTGGAAAAACCTCTACTATACAAGTTTCCAGCAGCATGCAAATATTCCGGAAGAAAAAAGAAAGTACCAAATGTCTATGGCTGTCAAAAACAACTCTCTGCAATCTCTTGAACGTTTTATGATCCTTTAGCAAAGAGATAAAGGTATGATGATCTGGTTTGTTTCTCAGCTCACAAGGAAATAAGAAACTTAAACTTCTTGTTTTAAGTCCATAGATGACTGATATGCATTTCTTGGACAGGCAGACGGAATTGAATCACAGTCACAAAAAAAAGTGAGCCAAGGAGAAAACAATAAGAGCAAATCATGAATACATCTTCAAAGCAGAAAACAAGAGGTTGGCAGGTTTTCTCTTTCCAAAGCAGGTAGCTACATTTGAGGCAGTACTGGAGGTCAGAAAGAATCACGCCAAGTTCAGATCAAGGGGGGGGGGAGAGAGGAAATGAAGTATTTTAGTAAGAGAATAAAAGAGAATAGAGGTAGTCCTTGACTTACAACCTTTCATTTAATGATTGTTCAGTTAAAATGGCATTGAAAAAAGTGACTTATGAGCATTTTTCACTCTTACAACTGTTGTGATGTATCCAAGGTCCCTTGATCAAAATCAGACGCTTGGTGACTGACTCATATTTATGATGGTTGCAGTGTCCTGGGATCATGTGTTCACTTTTTGTGACCTTCTGTCAAGCAAAGCCAATGGGAAGCCAGGTTCCCTTAGCAATCATGTTACTAACTTAACAATTGCAGTGATTCCCTTAACAACAATGGCAAGAAAGGTCATAAAATAAGGCAAACTCACATAACCACTGTCTTTGTTAGCAGTGGAAATTTTGAGCTTAATTGTGGCCATAAGTTAAGCACTACCTATATTGTATTCATTTTAAAAAATCCTGCAGAATTCCTTCATGCTATACAGTAGTATAAATAAATCTAAATGTCCATGGGGCATTTTCCTCCACATTGTGCAAGCTATACAGTTCAGTTTAAGTATGGAAAGTTGGGAAGTTTCACTTTAAGAAGCTGATAAGACAGCTGATATTTAATAATCAAGAAAATAAAATTGATTTAATACCGGTATTATAAAAAGATATATGTAAGGCACCTTACAGGAGGTAGTTTCCCCCATAAAGGTAAAGGTAAAGGTTCCCCTTGCACATGTGCTAGTCATTTCCAACTCTAGCGGGGAAGTGCTCATCTCCGTTTCAAAGCCAAAGAGCCAGCACTGTCCGAAGAGTCTCTGTGGACATGTGGCCAGCAAGACTAAATGCCAAAGGTGCACAGAACGCTGTTACCTTCCCACCAAAGGTGGTCCCTATTTTTCTACTTGCATTTTTATGTGCTTTTGAACTGCTAGGTTGGCAGAAGCTGGGACAAGTAACGGGAGCTCACCCCATTAAGCGGCACTCAAACTGCTGAACTGCTGACCTTTCGTCGACAAGCTCAGCGTCTTAGCCACTGAGCCACTGCATCCCTAGTTTCCCCATATACCTACCCAATTAAATAGGATTGAATAGTGTGTACAAGGGAACCAGTTTGGTTAAGGCATCAGACTACAAACTGAGAGACTGAGTGTTCTAGTCCCACTTTAGTCCCAAAGCCAGCTGGGTGACCTTGGGCCAGTCATGCTCTGTTAACCCTGGGAAAGAGGCAATGGCATATCAGCTCTGAACTCATGCCAAGTAAACTGTAAGGACTGGGCATAAATATGTAAAATTACACCTGAGAATAGCTGTGCATTAACAATCAATAGTTCAATTTATTCAGGAAGAAGAAGAAGAAGAAGAAGAAGAAGAAGAAGAAGAAGAAGAAGAAGAAGAAGAAGAAGGAGGAGGAGGAGGAGGAGGAGGAGGAGGAGGAGGAGGAGGAGGAGGAGGAGGAGGAGGAGGAGGAGGAAGAAGAGGAAGAAGAAGAAGAAAAGGAGGAGGAGGAGGAGGAGGAGGAAGAAGAAGAAAAGGAGGAGGAGGAGGAGGAGGAGGAAGAAGAAGAAAAGGAGGAGGAGGAGGAAGAAGAAGAAGAAGAAGAAGAAGAAGAAGAAGAAGAAGAAGAAGAAGAAGAAGAAGAAGAAGAAGAAGAAGAAGAAGAAGAAGAAGAAGTCCAATTATGCATTTTTAAAAAATGCATCTGAGCCAGATCAAAATAACTTTCTTCTTGTAAGGTTCAAAGGTATAGAATTCCATCTCAGTTATTGTGCACTCTTCCACCACCCCTAGCAGCCACCAACACCTGCCCTGGGAAGAAGGGTGCTTATGCACCCATGGGCCACAAACAAAAATACTGTCCCATTAAGAATGTGAATCTCTTTTTGCAGGCACTGGAATATATAAAATAATATCTGGGGTACAGGGGTGGGGGTGGAGGTATTTAACTCCTCAGGGATAGCATCCCTGGAAAGGTAATGGAAACAAATTGATAATTAATCCACACAGTGTGTGCTAAAGAGCAGGATGGAGGAATGACTTGGAAATCAATGTATCTGGTAGATGTGTAAGAAACTCCTGTCCTTAAAAGGTGTTTTTCCAATTATATTCCATTTCAGAAAGAAATTCATGACAGAGACCAGCAAGAAAAAGTTGCTTGGATGCCATTATTTACTTGTGTATTGTCCTAGTGGAGAGCATCACTCATTTTGAGTCTTATAATTAATGGTAATGTTATTTGGAAGCCATTTTCTCTTCCAGTGCCTAAGGTTCCCAGAGGAGTGACAGGCCCCTAGAGACTAGGTGTAAGGGAGTTTCCATTTTTATTTGGAAATCTATTTCTCTAGTGGCTTGCCCTGCTTCATCCCTTTTGATACGAATTAAAAGAGTGGAGACCTTGACATGTCATGGGCTGGATCTGCAATTTTTCTACTTTTTCAGCCAGGTATCTTTGACTGATTGGCCATTTCAGGAGTGTGTTTCCCTTGTCAGTCAAAAGCTACGGATTTGAGAAGCTGATGTACTTTTAATAGAAAGAGGATTGCAAGTCCTCTTTCACTGGAGTGATTTATATTAGTGAGGCCTAAATATTACTGTCCTATGTTTCGCAGATGATCCCTAAAATCAGCAGGCATTACTTTTTCTTTGCTTCTTCCCTTGAAAGTTGTGCCAACCAATTTTAACTGGGCAAACATTATCTAGTCAAGGATGGCTTGCCAACATCCAGCCATGCCGTCTGTAACCATGTCTCGGTTCTGTCAAGTAGGCCTTTGTATTAATTGCTTGGCAGAATAAATTTTGCTAATTGGCTTAAAGCTGACAAAACTGGCTTGTATCCTGAAAGACAATGGGCAGTTCTTCTTGAAATTTAAATTTAATGGGCTGTTCCTGGATTGAAGGAAACGCCTTTGTTGAGGTTGTTAGATGACTTGAGGAAGATGGGTGATGAACATGCCCAAGTTTATGCTGAGGTTCTGCCTCCTTGGGAAAGGTAAGATGAGTTTCAGCATCGGCTTGGTATGAGTTCAAGTGATTAGCTGATTTTGTAGGACTAGCTGATCTTTCTTCAACCTTCCCAGCTGGGTCTGAAATTGGAATGGTTGGGGTGGATGGAACTGAGGTTGAGGATGTCACAGGGTTTGGGTTATAGAGTGGCAGGTTCTAACATTTACTGTGTTCCCCTGAAAATAAGACTAGGTCTTATATTAATTTTTGCTCCAAAAGACACACTAGGGCTTATTTTCCAGGTAGGTCATATTTTCAGGGAAATATGTCTGACTGATAATCTTAACTGGGGCTTATTTGATTGATTGATTGATTGATTGATTGATTGATTGATTCGATTTATATGCCACCCTTCTCTGGAGACTCAGGGCGGCTTACAATGCATTAAGAAATAGCCTTCATACTTTTGTATATACCTGCTTAGTAGGGCTTTCGCCCCCCCCAAGCAGTGTTCTTTTTTTTATACAAAGTCAGCTTATTGCCCCCACAAACCGGGTCCTCATTTTACCTACTTCGGAAGGATGGAAGGCTGAGTCAACCTTGAGCCTGGTGAGATTTGAACTCGCAGTAATTGCAGGCAGCTGGAAGCTAAGTGCTACTTAACAGCACTTTAGTCCACTGCACCACCAAGGCTCTTTTGGGGTAGGGCTTATATTATGAGCATCCTGAAAAATCATGCTAGGATTTATTTTCCAGTTGGGTCTTATTTTTGAAGAAACAAGGTAGTTGAGCCCTCCTTCCTTTTCTTCCAAGACTTTTTGACACTTGAGGGATGGGATGGGATGCATGAATAACTTTGAGGCAAGGGGAAAGGAGATGCTACTGAGGAAACCATCAGACAAAAGAGGCATTTAATGGTCAAAGAAAGAAACTTAGGAAGGACCCACCTTAATGGGTCTAGCAGTTAAAAGTAGTGGACAGGAAGTTTGTAGTTACAGACTTGCAAGATTATGCAAGATTATGCAAGATTACATGGACATGGTGGCTCAATGGCTAAGATGCTGAGCTTGTCAATCGAAAAGTCAGCAGTTCAGCGGTTTGAATCCCTAGTGCTGTGTAATGGAGTGAGCTCCCATTACTTGTCCCAGCTTCTGCCAACCTAGCAGTTCAAAAGCATGTAAAAAATACAAGTAGAAAAATAGGACCACCTGGTGGGAAGGTAACAGCGTTCCGTGTGTCTTTGGTGTTTAGTCATGCTGTCCACATGACTATAGAGACTCTTCAGACAGTGCTGGCTCTTTGGCTTTGAAACGGAGATGAGCACCGCCCCCTAGAGTCGGGAATGACTAGCAGATATGTGCGAGGGGAACTTTTACCTTTACCTTTTAAGATTATGCAAAGTGTCCCTACAATAAAACTCAGGTACACATGCCATCTGGATTGGCTTAAATTGGATAAAATCAGCAAGCTATTTTAGAAAGTTTATCCATTTTTGAGGTTTGCTCCAACTGTGTTTGAATGAAATTTCTGACTTAAATCTTTCACAGCCTTTAATTTAAATTCAATTTGTACAGTATGTTTATTCAATTTCAGAGGCTATTTACTCTGTTCTGAAGAATCTCTTCATATTGAATGAAAGGAATGTCAGTTGGACTGTTCTGATAGCTTTACTACAAATATCTTTGTGCTTTTCTAGTCACATCCTTGATCTCCACACATTCAGCTGACATGATATTTAACTAACATAGATGGGACAAAAGGATCTCCTGGCCTCAAAGGCCAGTTGGTCGTTTTTTCCTTCACAGTGATAAATTAGGTTTTAAAGGGCTACTTTCACATCTAAAGATGCAGTTCATGAAGTGACCATACTTTTAAAAGGATGTAGTTTGGTTCAGCCTAACACCTATCCAATTCTGAACTGTTTAAAAGAATAGAAGCACAGAAGGGCTCACAAAGGAATAACTTTGTTAAAATCAGCAGCTTCTTCTATCTTCTTTGCCATTATTGTTTTTCACCCACTGTGTAACTACAGCAACATGGAAGAAGAAGTTATGTGATCAGCCAACATGCCCTGGTGCTGGAGATCATATATAATGCCTGTAGAGTACCTACAGAGGTGAACCCTAGGGCTACACACAGCCCTAAAAGCAGATCATAAAGTTGGAAGGGCCACTTAGGCCAATGAAATCCAATTCCATGCTTGGTACAGGAATTCTAATTATAATATTTTTGACAAATCCTTGCTTGAAAACAATCAATAAAGAGAAGCCCGTCTGTGTAATTGGTTCCACTTTAAAATCACTCTTACTTTTAGGGATCTCCTTCTAATATTAAGTTGGAATATGCTTTTCTGTAACTCAAATCCATTATTTAGATCCTTAGAAATAATGAAAAACAGATGGTGTCCATTTTCTGTTCCACATCCCCATCCTGTTCATGGGGGAGGCACCATTTAAGCTGCTTCTGGGTTGAAAGGTGTCACTGCATTTTTGTATTTACCAGATGAGCTATTATTTCTGGACTGTCAGACTTTCCGTAGCCTGCCACGTCCTTATCTCTGATCCACTACGCATGTCCGCATTCCTTTCTTTCTTCTAACACTTTCTTTGTTCTCCTGCCAAGAGGTCCGGCTGCAGAGAGGTGGCCAGCAGGAACATTGCCAAAATGTAACTAATTTAGGTAGTGAATGTTTTATTTTCTTTATTAAATAAATGAGTTTTTCTTAGAAAAATATATCTCCGGGTTTATTTTCTTGCAAAAGTATTCTTCAAGGGAAAAGTCTCGATCCACGTCTCTAAATCAAGGTGCTATTACCCAAAAGCAGAATGGGATTAATTAGCACCCTGACAAAAGGATCATCTGGTAACATCACCATTGCCCATGAGATGCCCGTGGGGGCTCCTTTCATGTTCCCATCAAGGAGCTGGAGCGAATGACAAGAGCTTTTCCTGCCACTCAGCAGCACTTGAATCTTGAACATGGACTTGTTAACCTCCAACCCAGCCTACTAACCACTTGAGCCACCACATTCCCTATGGGACTTTATTTGAGCCCTTTGAAGAAGCTATCAAATCTCCATTCTGTCTTATTTTTAAAGAAGAAGCATATCCAGTTCCTTCATCTTTCTTCATAAGATGCCCAAAGGTTTCCTATAGTTTAAAGCAGGGGTGAAATGTAAAATTTGTTACTACCGGTTTTGTGGGCGTGGCTTGGGGGGGTAATGTGACTGGGTGGGCATAGCCAATTTTTTTTTTTTTTTTTTTTTTTTTTTTTTTTTACTTTTCAAAGCATTTTTTCTAATGCTTTGAAAAGCCTCTGCTGATCAGGCAACTCAGTTGGGATCATCAGAGAGGCTTTTTAAAAAATGCCTCTCTGCCGATCAGGCAACTCAGCTGGGATCGTCAGAGACTTTTCAAAGCATTTTTTTTACCACCTCTTTGGCCAAGAGGTTGCAGAAAAAAATGCTTTGAAAAGCCTCTATCGATCCCAGCTGAGCTGCGCGATCATCAGAGGCTTTTCTTTTTTACTTTCAAAAACATTTTTTTATTGGAAGAGGTTGTAGGAAAAATGCTTTTAAAAGTAAAAAAAAAAGGCCTCTGATGATCATGCGGCTCAGCTGGGCATGGTGGAGGTGGGCGCAGGGATTTTTGCTACTGGTTCTCTGAACCACCCGCTGACATCGCTACCAGATCAGGCGATCCGGTCCGAACTGGGAGCATTTCACACCTGGCTTAAAGGTTGTTCTCCAACTTGACTTGTTGATCTTTAGCCCTAATAACTATGTTTACTTTAAATTTCATCCAATCTTTTCTCTTATCTATTTATTTATGTTTGTTTGGCAACTTGGTATCAGGTGGCTCCAGGGCAGCAAATCAAAGATCAGATCAAATCTTTGGAGATTCTCAATCATCTACGTCACAGTTGTCCCAAAGGTGCTTTTTACAAAAGGCAACTGGACTTTTTTTTCCCCTTGAAAACATTTCACTTCTCATGCAAGAGGTTTCTTTGGTTATGAACTGAACTGAGAACCGAAGAAGCTTCTTGGATGAGAAGTGAAACATTTTCAAGGAAAAAAAAAACTCCAAGAAAGTCCAGTTGTCTGTTGGAAAAGCACATCCATTGGAACAGCTACTGTACTCTCCTTTAAATCAATTGTATATCCTGATCAATAGCTAGTCTTCTGATCAACTGCTTCAGTCAAGTTTCCTTTCTGAATACAACAAGAAACTTCATCTGGGTATCATTCTTATTTTTCCAGCAGAGCTGAAGCTGTTCCAGATCTGCTGTTCTGCTAAATGTCAGATCCCGATTATCAGAGTGTAGCCCGGTTTGCCATTGACAGCATCATCCACTTATAGGGCAATTTGCCGCATTTGGAAGTGCACAGTAAATTTGTATTCATTATCAGAGGGAGGTGGGGGGGAGTTCGCGATGCAGCCAAAACAAATTCAATTTGTTGGCCAGCTACGAAATTAAATCACATGCGCATGGCACTCAGTCTTTATTATGTTTCACTTCTTCCTACCACTTGTATGTGTAAGGTTGCATATTTGATGGGAGACATCGCAAGGGTGGACCATTAACAAAACATATCATGTCTCTTCCAGTTAAAACCTCTGCCAACTTAATGGAATATAATGTGGTGTAATACTGTGTGGCGGAAACATTACATGAAACACAAGTAGGATGTGTTCTATTCTAATAGCTGCCATAGAACTTTTGGCAGGTGAACATGTATGAATTATTCATGGTGAGGTTTTAAATGTATTGATGGTTTATTATCTGCACTGAATAGTTTCTAAACATTTAACCAGAGGCTGTGTAACATATTCTTCTAAACAAGACATCCAATGACATCAAGGACATTAAAAATAGGCATTTCTTATAAGTGAATAACAAGGCATACTAGCATCCTATATCTACAGTAGATCTATCACCTGTATCTATAACTCTCACACTATTCTTCTTCTCTTACCAGTCCAGTACACAGAATGTTTTCATGTCATAGACCAGAGTTGTTCAACCTTGGCAACTTTAAGACCTATGGACTTCAACATCCCAGAATTCTCTAGCCAGTCATGCTGACTGGAGAATTCTGGGAGTTGAAGTCCACTAAACTACCAAGGTTGAAGATCTGCTCTAGATCTTCTCATTTGAACCCAAGGCTTGTTCTTCAGCTTTCTGGTTAAATAAAAAAGTCCCAAAGCTTAAGATGATCATTGCATTAATTATTTTATTTTGGATGGCTATGTCTTTTTCTCCCTTCCATTTTACTATGTCCCACATTTGGAAATGTAAGCCACTCCAGCTGTAAGAGTCAATCGGAGTTGGGCAGCTTCTAAATCCAGCAAACAAACAAAGGCACAGAGGGGGAAACTTGGAGGAATAAACTGTTGTTGTTCCCATTTGTGTTTAAATAATCAATAAGAAATTGAATAAGGATCGTTTTGGGAGACCCAGAAATTCTTGAGTATTGGAACCATTCTAAATAATAGTTGAATGATATTTATTTGAATAATAAAAATACACAGAAACAGACCTATCTGTTGATCTGGAAGAAATATATCAGAACATCGGTGTTATACAACTGCCAGGATGAGTGAATCTGTATTGCTGTGCATTTAGACTAGGATAACTTAAATCAACTGGCTTCATTATGGATATTGCAAGGGAAATGATCAAATTTCATCAGCCTGCAACATCACTGCTCTATTTAATGACATTTCATCTCACAAAACAATCATGCCTTGAAAAGAAATCTAAACTCAATGTGAACATTTCAGCTTTCTGCTTTCTTTGCTGCTTTGTCTTCTGATCATTTGTGATACTCCAAAGGTAGACTTTAAAATGAAGGATAGAAGGACAGATAACAGGTGTTCGCTGAGCTCTTCTGGAGGACTGCTTTATAAGTAATCATCAAACAGTCCAATAGAAAGATACACAGAGTTACATGAAAGAAATGAGAAAACAGAAAGAGATAAGTGAGTCACAGTTTAACTGTACCTTATATCTCTGCTCAAAATGCATCTTGGCTTTAGATGGAGCAGTTACGATTGAATATAAATTGCATTTTAATTTTTGTGTGCCTTCCTGAAATAAGAGTCTGGGCTCTTACATATTGCTATAGATTACAGCAACCTAAACATACTACCCTCATTTAAAAATAGTTTTCCAAGGCTTTTAAAAATAAAATATCTACTTCTCCAGCCATATTGATTTGGAAATGGTATGCAGGAAATCTAAAAATACTTTTTTTCTCATTTTCTTTTGTCTATACGAACATAATTTTAGATAGGCGCTGATGATCATTACCATAGCCCTCTTGTGTTTTTAAAATTGGCGAATTTGCAGAAAAACAATAATGTTTTATCTAACCTCATTATAAAAAAAATTAAATAAATACAGGGGAACGTAAAAGTTAATATATGAGTAACAAAATCTATCACAGTGCAAAACGCTCTTTAACAAATTAATGCTCATTGATGGATGTTAGGCTCTGCTGCACAATTTCTAGTAGGAATTAGTTGAATTGAACTGATCTGGGAAAATACTGTGGGTCTCCAAGGCAAAGGGAAATTCCTTTCTAAGTGACAAGATCCACATCTGGGGCACAGTAGTTTTGGAAGACCAGAGTGAGGCAGGCAATGATGTGGTTTTCACAATATGCCAGATTAAACTACCAAAACAATAGCACTTAGACTTATGTACAGCTTCACAGTCCTCTCTAAGCGGTTTACAGAGTCAGCCTATTGCTTCCAACAATCTGGATCCTCATTTTACTGACCTCAAAAGGATGGGAAGGCTGAGTCAACCTTGAGCCAGTGAGGATTGAACTACTGGCGGTCAGCAGAATTAGCCTGCAGTACTGCATTCTAGCCACTGCACCACCACGGTTCAGACACCACAGAGCGGTGTAATAATTCATTCAGTATATTGTTGGAACCCAATCATTGTCTTAGACATTCTGTGAATCATGCCATTATGTTAAAACTAAATTATGGTTGTTACACAATCATTTAAAAAAAAAAAAAACTAGAAATGTATTTTGTTACTCTGGATAACAAGGGTGAATTTAGCCAGTGTAACGTTTTTATTTCAATTTGAAAATGGCCAACCATCGGTGGCGGTCATTACATCATAAGGTTATACTTGAGTCACAGAAGAAGATTGAGTAACTACAAGGACCCCAGTTAAACCTTGCTGAACTTAGATATCTGGTGTTGGTTAGTTCTGTTTCATCTGAAATGTATTTTTGTTGAGGAAAGAATTGCTTGTGATTTTTGGATTCTTCTAATTTCTTATCTTTGCAGCACCAATCCTCATTTCTCGAATTAAGCATTATTTCAAATTTTTCAGGATTTTCCCCTTAAATCCTCCCCCCCCCTTCAACTTTCATTTAGCCACTCTATTATCCTTTCTCTAGAAAGGAGCAGGGAGAAGGAAACCTGCACTTCTCTAAAAAAACTGTTGAATTTCATTTCTTAGAAACTCTTTATTTTTCTTAGCAATCTGTATTTTTATTTATTTTATATGTGGTTTATGTTATCTGGCTTCTATTTTTATTGATTTTGTAATTCTTTAAATTCCTACTGTATTTATTCTGTGTAACTGCTGAGGGTCTATTTTGACTGAGTTGGCATACAAATATATTAAATAAATAAATAGATCCCAGCTGAGTTGCCTGATCGTCAGATGCTTTTAAAAGCATTTTTTCCTGCAACCTCTTCAGCCGAAGAGGTTGTAGAAAAAATGGTTTTAAAAGTAAAAAAAAAAAAAATTTGGCCGTGCCCACCCTGTCACAGTACCCGCCACCAAGCCACGCCCACAGAACCGGTAGTAGCAAATTTTACATTTCACCACTGCTTCATGGGGTACTGACACACTGGAAATTAAAAAAAAAAACATTTTAATGCCATTGCATGGTGTCCCATCACAAAATATTGGTTTCAATAAGCTGAGAATTGAGTAACTACCTTAAAATAAGGGTTAAGTTCTCAGCTCCAGAATATAAAACCTCTCCATCCTTTAATTCTGTTATTCAAATCCTCAAATCCACCCAATCAGTTTTCCTCCTGTTTTTCTGCTAACTACTAATGCCCACTTCCCAACTTCTAACTTGGCCATGTCAAGTTATCTCCAACCTATCTCTATCCTATCTACAGTTTCCCTAAAAATGTCCCTTCTACCAATTTGACTATTCATTTTGGCCTCTGACTTCTCTTGCTCCTTTCCAGCTATGCTGGCCCACATCATCTTAGCCCTTCCTCAGTTTCTCTAAATTTTCACCCAGAATCATCCCCTGGGACATTGAATTCCATCCCTTAGTTCCCTTTCTTCTCTAAGGCCATTGCAGAGGTAAACATTTAAGCCATCACCATCTTTAATTCATTGGGATATTTATGTGGCATTAAAATGGCATGAGAATCAACTCCAACATTTCAGTTTGAATTGTTCCTTGGTGGCCAGAAAAACAACGTATTTCTTATTTGTTTTTTCTTACTGTGGTATATAAAAAGTAATTTGTTGTCATAATTTATTGTTCCAATTAAATAGTTCACTGTTCAGGCTGGAGCAGTAATTGTGAGCCTTCTCCTAGCTCCGAGATTGCAGCAATTGGGAGCCAGGACTGGGACTACTGGATCATTGGCAGTGGCATCTTCATGCATCAGAATAGGCTGGAGGGAAAATCTGGTAAGTACTGAAATATACTCCAACAGCTCTGCAATAATGTGGGAAGGGAAATATACTTTTCAGTACCAAAAGTTCTACTGCAATCAGTGTCCTGGGTTGGGGTGAAGAGAGATGTGTGCAGAAGAGGGATGATGATGATGATGATTTATTAAAATTATATGCTCCCCAACTTTAAAGCATTAAAAACAAGAAAAGCAAGAAAAACAGTAAGAGACAAAAATGAATAGGAAAATTGGATCAGGAAAACAACCCACACAATCTAAAGGGAGCTCCAATCTCCCTCACCAAAGATTTGGAGAAAGGAGCCAAGTTTTCATCACCCTTTGGAAAACCACTATGGGGTTTGAATGCGGGGCATTCAAATCTGTGTGTGAGATGTGGGGGGAACCACATTCCAAAGGGCAGGTGCTGCTATAGGGAAGGCATGCTTCTGGGGTCCAGACAGATGGCATTGTTTAATCGACGGAACTCAGAATATGTCAACCATTTGGCAAACAATTTGGGCAGATACGATGGGAGACAGACAGTCCCTCAGGTAACCAGGTCCTATGTCATGTTGGGCTTTATAGATAATGACCACTTTGAATCACACCTGGAAGCAAGCAGTGCAGCTCATGAAGCAGAGATGTTACTTGGGCCTACTGTGGCATGCCAATCATGGAATAATAATATAGCAATAGCACTTAGATTTATATACCACTTTACAGTGCTTTACAGCCCTCTCTAAGCAGTTTACAGAGTCAGCATATTGCCCCCAACACTCTGGATCCCCATTTTACCCACCTCGGAAGGATGAAAGGCTGAGTCAACCTTGAGCCGGTGAGAATTGAACTGCTGAACTGCTGGCAATCGGCAGTCAGCAGAATTATCCTGCAATACTGCATTCTAACCACTGCACCATCACGGCTCTTATAGCAATTATTCTTAGACAACTCAATACCCTAAGAAGACTAAAGCTCTCTTAACCGGTTTCTTTAATGCAGCCACCTTTTTTTTTTTTTTTTTGCAGAGTAGTATACCTTAAGGAAAATCATTCAGATTGGTTACATTTGATTGACTATAACATTCTGTTTAGATCAAAGGCAAAATACGTTCTCCCTGCATGAAGTTCTTCCCTGTCTTTGCTTACTGTCCTGGATAACAAGGGTAAATAAAATATGAAAACAAAGTGTTCGTGTGCAACAGTATACATAACAAGGAGGACCTGAGAAGCTTGCAAGTGGAAGGATTTCTTAATCCTGGGGAAACTATCAATATTCAGGAGCCTGTGATGTAGTTTATGAAGTGCATCCATTATTATACCTGCATAAATTCAGTTCAGAAAGCTTCTGTAATATTGTTTGATCCTGCCATCCTTATTCATGTAAAAACTCCCACTGAGGCAGTATTACTAAAGTATCACAGGCTTAATAAACACATTTATAAAGGAATTTCAACCATGGGTGGAACCTACCACTGAATCCCTTTGATGTGAAATCTTCCATACACCTCCCACAATGCTGCACAAATTCTAATTGAGAACAAAGGTGTGTAACTTTTCATCAGTCACAGGGCCATTCTGCAATATAACTACCCCTGGAGCTCTGAACATAATTTTACAGATAATATGGACAATATTTCCCAGCAGCAAAATTAAAAGTACTTCTGGCAACTTTTAGTGAGTGTATTCATTCAGTGCAATTGGACATTCAAAGCTAGAATAAAAGGTTCACGCCATGCATGGCAAATCCTGTATTCATTTAAACATTGCCTTTAAAAACTATGCTTAATCAAATGCTTGCAGTTGCAGTGAGAAATGGGATTATTTAATTTCAACCATTAATGCCAGTGGACACCCCTCATCCCACCTTTTTCCAAGCCTGAATTTAGAAAGGTACTTAAGGATATGCCTTGATCCTGAAGAGGGATAGAGGTATATTAATCTGGTCTCAGATTGCAATGATTCCAATGAGACCATGATAACAGGAGATAACTGTTCCATGTGCAAAAATTTGCATGTGTTCTATCAATATTTATTTATGCGGCATTTTTTTAAACTTATTTTTGAAGTGTTCTCTAATTTTGTAATATCCTTCCTTACATCAGATTAGAGGTGATATTTGAAATAAGAAAAGACCCATTTTGTGAGTAGAAGAGTTACTGCTAATTTATAAATTGAGACCTACTCTTTCAGAAAACATGCTTAACTTTATACATTATTGTCCAAGAAAATTATTGGATGGGACCACGTAACCCTTCCTTCCTTTTTCTGTCTGTCAGATATTATATAACACAGTTTTATATTAGTCAATATCTTGCTTAGACTAGTTCATCTCGTATGACAAACCTTGGACTTCTTTAACAAGCCAAGAGGGGAATGGATCTAAAGAGCAGGTGGTTTTGCTCACAGTCCTAAGGAACCTGTTAATTTCTTCAGGCTCAACAGGCTCACACCATTCCTAGATAACTGGGCAAGGTTCCTCCTCAGGCAGCTGCTGAGGCAGACTTGAAACAAGATTGGCGTTCAACTCTGAAAAACTTCCAGTGACTTTGTTTGACAGATACTGAACACATTCCTCCACATGCCTCCCAAGAGAGCTCATATCATCTGAACAGGGCAGCTATCTGTGGATAGCAGATATTTTGCTACATTTTTCCACCAGAAAATAGGCCTTAATAGCATCTCTAAGCCATATTCTGTTGAGTTCACCCCTTGTTGAGTAACAGTGATTCTCTAGGTATCTTTTTTTCTTATTTCATCTCCCTCAACTTGTCTGTAAAACATGGGCAGTAATGGGATCCCCAAGAGAGGAGAAGTTGCATGGATACAATCCAATCCAAAACCTCAGCCAACCACTTATTCTAAGCAGTGGGTTAGAATAAGGGTTTGGATGGACACACAGCAGACCAACAAGAACACACTATCTGGGCCTATAAGTTGCTAGGGAAGATCAATCTAATGGGTTCAGTATCTCTGCAGTGAATAGTGGCACTAGTGTTCTGCAATTTGTTCTAACCATGACAAGGGAACTCCCCTAATTTCAAATCAGATCCCCCAATTTCAGCCCCCACTGCTCCATCAAAAACACCAATGCAGGTGTGGCTCTGGGTAAAGCCATCATAGTGGCCATGAACTTCTGAGCTACCTTAGACCTCATTTTGAGTGAAAGAAAATTGAAGACATATTGGGAACCCCATTTCCAGCCCAGAAATGGAGTCAACAGCTCAGGCAGAGAGGTTGCTGTGCCCTGGAGTCCAATGTAAGGAGCAAGGTCTCATATCTGATACTTGTGCTGAAGCACCCCTGAAAGCCTTCACAAATTCCAGGATGACATTTGCCATACTTCTATGCCACAGAATCTTGACTGATATGATACCCCAAACCTTGTTGGATATATCTGCAAAAGGGCCACACCCAGGGATGAAATGCTCCCAGTTTGGACCGGATCACCCAATCCGGTAGCGATGGTGGCGGGTGGTTTGGAGAACTGGTAGCAAACATCCCTACTCTCCCCTCCCCCATGCCCAGCTGAGCCACACAATCATCAGAGGCTTTTTTAAAATTTATTTTTAAAAGTGTTTTTTCTACAACCTCTTTGGCCAAAAAAATGTTTTTCAGGTCATTTTCATGTGGCTCAGCTGGGATCGTCAGAGGCTTTTAAAAGAAAAAAAAAGCCTCTGCCAATCAGGCAACTCAGTTGGGATCATCAGAGGCTTTTAAAAGCATTTCTTTTACAACCTCTTCGGCCAGAAAAAAAAAAAAGTTGGCCACGCCCACCCAGTCACATTATCCCCCCACCAAGCCATGCTCACAGAACCAGCAGTAACAATTTTTACATTTCACCACTGGCCACACCCCAATCTGGATTTATCTGTGTCTTGGTAACACATGCCAGATCAACTTGCTCATCAAAGATTACTTCCCTAATGAAGAACACCAAAAGTAGCAATAGCCAAAAGCCAGAGCCTCTGAAGGTCTTTTGATAAGGTACTGGAGCCTGAGACCAGGGAATGTAAAACTAGTATAAAATGATGATCCAGCCCATATTGGCTGATCTTGTTACCATGTCCTATTCCAGTTGATGAATATACTCTGATACCCACTTAAATAAATCACACTCCTCACTTAGCTATAACACACTCTCAAACACCAGATTCAGAAGCAGCCTTTCCCTGCTGCTCCCATCAGCTGTAGATGGTCCCTTTTCCATTACCTCCCCCCTCCTACCAATTCCTCTTTGACCCTCACCCAGAAAGAGGAATCAACCTTTATCCCACAGTAGGAAATCCATATACCAATAATCAAGGACTTAATCATGAAATGGAAGCCATGTCATTTTTGGGACCTACCAGGAAGGAAGGCAAAGGAGCTCCATGAGAGAAGGAAGATCACAGCAGCCTGTCATTCCACTATCTGCGACTCCCCCTCCGTCTCCTGCCGGCCTGGCCACCACTCACATCTGGAGATATGAATATGTGTGCATAATTTTGCATGCAAATGATGCTATATTGTTGGCTGACACACTGAATAATTTGCAGTGGCTATTATATTATATGAGGCATTGAAGAGTGTGGATGTGAAAATGAATGTATCAAGGACCAAACTGTCTTCAACAACAACCCCCGCCCCCCCAAAAAAGGAGTGAACTTATATGCAGCAAGTTATTCTGCATATAAACAATGAAAAACTGTTTTGAATGTTGTATGGCAAAATGAGATGGGAACTGAATAGAGTAATTTTAATATATGCAAATAATTTTAAAAAGTAATCAGAAATACGTGTATGAAAATAAATGTTTGGCCAAAGAAACAAAAATTGCTATGAATAAAAGCATGATTTTTCCCACCTTGTTATATAGAAATGAGTAGAGTATGTCACAGAAGATATTCTGACAAGTTGAATGCAGTGGGAACAAGAAGAGACCGAGACAAGAATGAATTGGGGTTGAATGACTACAAAAGTGATTAACCTGTATAAAAGAAGTATGCTATGGTGGTTTGATACTGTCAAGAAATAAATGAAGTTTGAATAGCAAAACAGATATAAGAAAGAAGAATCACTGGGTCAAGAAGAAGAGGAAGACAAAAAAATAATAATAATCATGATGAGTTTGTCACAAAAAACCCAAAAATGCATGAAACAATTCATAGGCACAGAAGAAGCAGGGACTGAGGATAAAAAGGTAAAGACTGATATAAGGGGTGCTGGTGGTATCAATTAGCATTAGTTGTTTCCTTTGCCTTTAAAAAAATGGCTTCTTTCTTATTCTTTGTCAACTCTCTGCATAATCTCATTTACCCTGTAGGAGAACCATTTGATTAGTTTGCATGTATGTGGTGCCACCTTCAACTGCCACTTTGGACAGCTGCTTCATGCTCCCTGGGATATCTAACCTTACCAGCAGTGACTTGTCAAATGGCTGTGGCATCTCCTTACACACAAAATTACTGCTTTTTCCTTTTCACAGGATGTTACTCAAGGGAGCCATTTTAAAGTGTTCTCTGTAGGCTATAAAATGAAGGGTGGACCTACTGCCTCTAAGGAAGGATTATTGGGAGTACTATGGGTTGTGCTACTGAAGGCCATCCCCTGCCTTCTTGGGGCATGCATTATCACTGTAAGGGGGCTACTTTGAGGTCTTATGTTCCCTCTTGATGACCTTCCATGAGCTGGATTGTGAACCACTCCAGCAGGAGGTTACCCAGGCTAGCAAATTTTATTTAAAGCATGTGTGAACTATTGTTCAGATCCTCAGATGCATGGAGTGGATATAAACTGGGATGGGAGAAAAGAGGATAGGGCAGGATGGTTATTCAGATGCTGGTTACATTAATGAAGATTGTTTATTGGCCAAGTGTGATTGAACACACAAGGAACCTGTCTCCGGTGCATAAACTCTCAGTGTACATACAAACAACGAAGTGATAATCATAATAGCAATAGCACTTGGACTTATATATGGCTTCACAGTGCTTTACAGGCCTCTCTAAGCAGTTTACAGAGTCAGCATATTGCCCCCAACAATTTGGGTCCTTATTTTACCGACCTCGAAAGGATGGAAGGCTGAGTCAACCTTGAACCTGGTGAGATCTGAATTGCCAAATTGCAGGCAGCCGGCAGTCAGCAGAAGTAGCCTGCAGTACTGCATTCTAACCACTGTGCCACCACAGCTCTTAAAATACCAATAGGAGTAGGTAATAGGAAAGATTAGAGAAGTATAATAGTAATACTATTTATCCTTAGGTATAAGACAGTGCTGTGGGAATTAGGTGTTTAACAGAGTGATGGCATGGGGGTGGGGGTTGCCTTTGTGTCTATTTGTTTTGGCATGCAATACTCTGTAATGACATCCCGAGGGGAGGAGTTGAAACAATTTATGTCCAGGATGTGAGGGGTCTTTAGATATTTTCTCAGCCCTCTTTCTGGCTTGTGCAGTATATAGATCCTCAATGGAAGGCAGGCTGGTTACGATTGTTTTTTCGTGCAGCCATAACTATCCATTGAAGTCTGTACTTGTCCTGTTTGGTTGCTGTGCCAAAACAAACAGCACAAACAGGCGAGGCAGATTACCTGGCCTTTTTAATAATTACAATGTTTAAAACACCCATTGCCTTTGCTGAGACCTTCTAAGGTAGCCTGAAATATTTTAATGTATGGGAGTTCAGTAATCTCTCCCCCTTCCCTTCCCCAAAATGACTAGCTTTCACTATGTAATGGAGGGTCCTAGGAGGCTGAAATGCTCTTAGTACTACTTTGTCCTTGTTTTGAGTCCTGATGTCGAGCTTGCATCCATTAATTCTTTTGCACAGAGTTTGGCCTGCTTGTCCTACATAGATCCAGAGGGCTAATGCTGGCAGATGATGACATATATATCCCATTAGAAGAAGAATATGCGAAGGAGAAATTGGGCAGCTTAGAAACCTAATCTTCCATGGCTCTAAATGACACAGGGAATCTAAATGAACTCATATCTTTCCACAGATGATCACTTTCCAGATGATAGTGAGCAACGATGAGGATTGGAGTGCAAGACCCCAAACGAGCAAGCATATCCTTTAATTTCTCTGGTGAGGTTCTGGGGACAGAGATTAGAAGGCTCACGTGTGACGATCAGGAGCTGCTTGGCAAGTTTTTCTTTTCTTTCTTTCTTTTTTTTCCAAAGGCTGCTTTTAAAATTCTAATCTTCTCCCTTTCTTAATGTCAGGAACAGAGTCACCTGTCACAAATTGCTCTGATCTCTCTAGTAGGGAAAAACGTAATTGCCGCATCTCTGTCACATCTTACAAGCATCATTTTCTGGTGTGAAAGGCCAATGACTGATCTAACAAAATATGTAAAAAGAATGCTTTACCCTGGGGAGGGGAGGGGGGTGAGAAAGGATTGCTCATCGGTCAGTATATCCTCAATATATAATTAGTACCTTGGCACCAGTAGGCTACTGCATGTACTACAGATATTATACCAAAGAGAAAAGCTATCTCTACAAAAGGCATGGAGAAATTGTCTGCATGCCAATAAAGGAGAATATTTGTAGTTTGAAATGAAGGTTGAAATGAGGGTTCCTTTCCAGTGGTGGGATTCAAATAATTTAACAACCAGTTCTCTGCCCTAATGACCAGCTGGGTGGGTGTGGCTCAGTAGTCATGTGACCGTATGGGCGTGGCCAATTCAACGTTACTCAGGTCGACGGGCACTTCGCCTTAGCTGTTACAATGTAATAAGGGTTAACCAGAGAGGCAGTTTCTGTAAGCAGGGCAATAAAGTTTAGGCTAGAAACAACACCAGAATGTTTCCTTCCTGCCTTCCTTACAGGATTAGCCCCGTAAAGTGGAAAAAAACCCCCCAAAATACGATTTCTTCCAACAACCAGTTCTCCCGAATAGGTGCGAACTGGCTGAATCCCACCACTGGTCCTTTGTGCTCTCTGAGGTTGGTTGTTTTCTTGCAGACATTTCATTACTCAAATAGTAACATCATCTGTGCTCTAGCATTTAGTTTGGGTAAATTTGCAAAAAAACCCAACAATAATCAAGCTCAGAGTTTACTGAGGATCCCTCTCATTGTCTACATATCCTGGAAATTTGCAAAGCCCCAGATTCAATAGGTCCTGTTTTAGCTTGGAGTCACCTTTCCACCTTACCAATCAGAGGGCAGTCAGTGAAACTCAGTTTTGGGGAATACGGGGAAAAACAGACTCATTTTTTTTAAAAAAAATAATTTTTATTAAACAGTTTTGGGTTTTTTAAAAAGCAAAACAAAAAAGATTCTTTTCCATTTTTCTTCTTTTCAACAATTTCACATCGGTAAACATTTCTTACATATCCATTTTTTTTCTCCCTTATTTCAAGTTATCCTTTATACATATAATTCTAATATTGATTTATTTACATATATACATATAGATAACAGTGTTCACAAGAGGAGCCGAGGTGGCGCACTGGTTAGGGTGCAGTACTGCAGCTACTTCAGCTGACTTCTAGTTCAGCAGATCAGCGGATCAAATCTCACCAGCTCAAGGTTGACTCAGCCTTCCATCCTTCCGAGGTGGGTAAAATGAGGACCCAGATTGTTGGGGGCAATATGCTATTTAGTATGCTGTCTTTGGTGTAAGCCGCCCAGAGTCCCCGGAGAGTGGGCGGCATAAAAATATGAATAATAAAATAAATAAATAAATAAATAAATAAATAAATAAAATTTCATTCCTACAATCTGCATCTGTTCTGTTTCCTCTTGTTTGTTATTGCATTTCCACTCCTATATCTTCCTCATTTACTCTTTCCTTGCCTTTTATCCCTCTCCTCTAACCATTCAAACCATTTCTCCCACACTATATAATATTCTGTTTCCTCCTTTATTTGTATTTCCTTTTTAAGTTTATACATTTCTGCACACTCCAATTTTATTGTGGTGGTCCCTGCATAGAAGAAAATATTCCATTTGCTGTTTAAGGATGCCATGGTTACTGCTGTTGGACTTGACGAAGTAAATGATTTTGGAAAGATATCTTACTGTTGACTCTTCTTTTAAGTCAACGATGCTGTAATTCCTAAATAGAAAGAAATCCTAGCAATTTTAATCTCCAACATTATAATAATTGGCAACTGGGGTGATAGATACAATTTACATTCTATTTTTAAGCGTATTTAATGTTGTTTTGCCAAATTAGTTTGACCTGAAGTTGTAATCTGAATGCAAAATAAGAAGTGTCAGAGTTTATGAATTAATAATGGGTGATTTAAAAACCAAGTGGCATATTGGGTGACATATTGATAGGTCTGTTTAGTTAACATGCGTCCTACCATGCTATTCATATTTTGTTGCTTAAAATGCAGAAAGCTGGTTTTCTTCCTCACCCTCGCCGACTGAATTCACACATTTTATTTCCATATCCATCTCCATCTCCACTTACATTTACTTTTACTGATATGGAAGGATCATTAGAATAACTTTGATTCCAATACGTCTATGGAGATTCTCAGTCATCCAGGTTATGGTTGTCCCAAAGGTGCTTTTTCCAGAGGCAACTGGACTTTCTATTTTTTCTTTGAAGACGTTTCACTTCTCATCCAAGAAGCTTCTTAAGAGCTGAAGAAGCTTCTTGGATGAGAAACGAAACGTCTTCAAAGAAAAACCAGAAAGTCCAGTTTCCTTTTTAAAAAGCACCTTTGATTTCCGTAGTCTATTTTGAGGCTGCATTCATTTGTTAATCTTTTCAAAGTCACAATAAACTAAACACATTAACTCCCCTACCCTTCCAAAAAAGACAGACAGACATACAGACAAGATCATCAAATGATAAAAAAGCAATCAAAGAAATTATTGGCTCAACAACACTTCAGGTTTTCTCGTTTTAATTTAAAACTTTAAATAATTAATTTAAATAAATTAATTCAAATTAAAATAAATAGTAAATAATTAAAAAGATATTTATTTTAAAATGTGGAGAGACCTGGCCCATAGAATTGCCAAGAGTCAGATATAACTGAATGGATATCATTGCCATCATCATCATCATCATCATCATTTTAAAACAGCAACAACAAACACTAATCCAAATGCCTTTTATAGGTAGTCATTGATTTATGACAGTTCATTCAGTGATTGTTCAAAGTTACAACAGCACTGAAAAAAGTGACTTATGATCATTTTTCATACTTCTGACCAATGTAGCATCATCATTGTTATGTGATCAAAATTCAGATGCTTGGAAACTGTCTGAAATTTCTTCAGCTTTGACTGAATGGTGAGGAATGGAAGCTTCTTGAATGAGAAGTGAAACATCTTCAAAGAAAAACCAAAAAGTCCAGTTGCCTCTTGAAAAAGCATCTTTGGGACAACTATGATGTGGATGACTGAGAATCACTACAGACTTTTAGCTATGTAATTTCGGATGAACACCTTTCGAATGGTGTGGGAGTATGAACGGATTTCTAGAAAATTTGCAGACTACAAGAACTATTAGCACTACTCAGGTAACCCTGAGGACACAGATAAACCTCCAAGTACTTCAATGACCCTCTAAAAGGATGCAAACCAAGAGCTGCCTGCAAGAAATATAAATCCTTCCATTCCCTACCATCCAGTCAGAGCTGAAGAAGCTTCTTGGATAAGAAGTGAAATATCTTCAGAGAAAAAACAGAAAGTCCAGCTGACTCTTGAAACAGCACCTTTGGGACGGCTTGGCAACAGGCTCATATTTATGACCGTTGCTGTGTCCTAAGGTCATGTGATCATCTTTCACGACTGTCCAACAAGCAAAGTCAATGGGGAAGTCAGATTCACTTAACAAACTTGTTACTAACTTAACAACGCCAGTGATTAACAGCTATGACAGGAAAGGTTGTAAAATGGGTCAAAACTTACTTAACAAATGTCTCACTTAGCAACAGAAATTTGGGGCTCAATTGAGGTCATAGGTCAAGGACTACCTGTATTGGTTTATTTTTCATTTTTTAGATTCAAGATTCAAGATTGTGTTTTTCTATGTTATTTAATATTAAGATAGGTGGGATTACACCCCCAGGGCAGGAGACAGAGAAGTCCACCCATCTTAAAGTCACCAATATAAAACATTACTTTAGAGAAGGGGTGTCAAACTTGATTTCAATAAGGGCCACATCAGGATTGTATTTGACCTCAGGGATCCAGAGTGGGCATGGCCAGGGTAGGCATTGCAAGCTCAATGTCACTCCTGTCGGGGGCACCTGTGGTGGCCCGAGCATTCTGCCAGAGAAAATGGGCTCCGTTTTCAGATGTGACAGCCTCCTGCAACCCTCTGCCAGCAAAAACGGAGCTCAGGAGGGCTGCATATGGCCCTCCTGAGTGGGCAGAAGCAACGTGGGCCAATCCTGGAAACCGCTGGCAGAGGCATTCATAACACTGCATTAATACTGCAATATGCAGGATGTTGATGAAGCCTCAGGAGACCTATTGGAAAAATAACAACGATAAGAGAGAAAACAGAGAGCCAGTTTGGTGTAGTGGTGAAGATGCTGCCTTAGAAATCAGGAGACTGTGAGTTCTAGTGTCCCCTTAGGCATGAAAGCTGGCTGGGTGACCTTTGGTTAGTCTCAACAACAGTGTTGTTGTGGGGAAAATAGGGGGAGGAAGGAGTATGATGTATGTTTGCTGCCTCAGTTATTTATAAAAAATAGATGAAGCAATAAAGGTGTGATAAAAACTTAATAGATAAAAATAAGGTTAGTGGTCAGAGACAGTTAATGCTTGGTGATTTTTTTAAAAAAAAAACAACCTAATACACTTTTCAAGACCAGATTGTTGGAATAGCGATAGCAACTATACATCTATATGATTTAGAGAAGCATTTTGGTAAAAGTTTAACAAGGAACATGAAAAAAAAAATCCCCATAAGTTATTTTGAGCAACCCATTAATGTATGTTTGGAGTTCAAATGATGGAAAAATGCAGCATTCGTAATATTTCTAAACAGCAGCTTGCCTGACCAACACAATTTTACATCCTCTTGCTACAATATAGGCTCCTATGAAAAAGAAAAGTGTGCAAAATACATGGTTCGTGATTTTTAAGCCTCCCCTGTTGACATAGCAACAGTACTTTGGACCAAACAGCCCCATAAAACGGAAAATGAATGATTGGGAGAGATAATCATAATGCCTTCAGATTTTGAAGAAAATTAATGGACTATTTTCCAATAAAGCTTTCCCTTTTCAAAAGAAACCATTTGTGGCCCTCTGCTTCATCCCTGTAAGCATAAAAAATTATTCCTTTTTATAGAATTTACTGTTTTCCTCTTTCCTGTTTCAAAACATGGTTGCCACCAGATGAAATGAGGAATACCTGGTCTCATATCACCAGATTTGTTAAAATATATTATTGTTTATGAGGTTGACAAGGGGTGTGATGGCTCAGTGGTTAGAAAAGCTGAGCTTGTCAATTGGAAATTTGACAGTCAGAGTTCGAGACCCGAGCACTGCACAACAGGGTGATCCCAGCTCTTGCTCACCTAGCAGTTCGAAAGCTTGTAAATGCGAGTAGATAAATAGATACCACATTGGTAGGAAGGCATTCCATGTGCCTCAGCGTATACTCATGCTGGCAATATGACCACAGATGTGTTGTTGGACAACACTGGCTCTCTTGGCTAAGAAATGGAGAGGCTCATTGCCCCCTAGAGTCAGTAACCGACTGGACAGGGAAACCTTTACCTTTTCTGGGATTGAGAAATGTAACCAGCTTCCCATTAGAAATATTAAGAAGTATCACTTCTCCCTATTCCTTTGCTCCATATCTAAGGCAGCTTCCATTAGGAGAGGGCTAGGTAGAGGCTGGTTACTTGCTTCCAAGATCAAGTCCTTATTCCACTTGATTACTTACTACCCTGCTTGGTGAAAATTCACTTCATATATCAGGAACAATTGGTTCCTCTAATGACAAATAGAACCAGATTCTAATGATGAACCAAAATCCATGAAAAATAGTCTAGCATGCAGACCATGCCCAAATACCTCCTCCTCCTCCTCCTCCTCCTCCTCCTCCTCCTCCTCCAAGACTTATATTGCTCAGCTGCATAAATCTGATTATTGATTGTTAATGCAGCTATGCTCAGCTATAATTTTACATATCCACCAGGCTATGAACTGAGCTAAAGCAGACACTCAAAGGAGATTCTCAATCCCAATCTCACACAGACTTTCTTTACTAATAAAAGGTCAGTGCAATCTCAGTGACAGTTTGTCACTTTTGTCACTTTTTCAATGACAAATTAATTAGAATGTAAATAAGTTTCTCATAGAAGTTTAGTGCTTGAAGTAAAAGTGGTTAGTGCCAGGATATATCATCCTGATTGGATCAACGGCTGAATCATGCATGTTAGTGCAGGCAGAACCCAAAGTGGGTTTGATATTTAAGAAGATTGCACTCTTATAAAAAAAAAAATGAATGTATTAACTTCAAGCGAGTCATTTACCCCCATAAAATACCCCTATCTCCAAAGTATACAAATTGAGAATATCTTTGCATTGACCCATTCTTGGGATAAACTGGCCTCATAACCCATGTTCTTGGAAGGCTACAAAACTTTCTGATTTTCTCAAATTAATGAAAGTCAAGAGCCACCATTTCCAACCAGGTGTCTGGCAACACCTTTTCTGACCAATTTTTTTTTAATTTATTTTTTTAATTTGATTTATATGCCGCCCTTCTCCGGAGACTCAATTACTTTTATTAAAAGACAGCTCACAAAAGCTTACAACTTTTAATAAAATTAATTTGTTGGAAAAGGATGGTACCGGACTCCTGATTTTTTTTTTCAATCCCAACCAAGAATACAAGAACTGTATTGGCTATGTTCAGTATGCTTTTTTAAATCACTATATGGACAGAAAAAGCAAGGATGGTTTTATTCCCATTTTCAGAGAACCGATCTGAAAAATGGGGATTTTGCAGTAACCTTCCCCTGCAATGGGGTGGGAATGGGGATTTTGCAGTATCCTTCCTCTGCCATGCCCACCAAGCCATGCCATGCTCACCAAGTCATGCCCACAGAACCGGTAGTAAAAAAATTTGAATCCCACCACTTCTTGGGATCATGTGATCCCTTTTTGCGATCTTCTGATAAGCAAAAACAATGGGGAAGCATGGATTCACTGAACAACTTAACAACTTCAGTGATTCACTTAACATTGTGGGAAGAAAGGTTGTAAAATGGGGCAAAACTCACTTAACCACTGTCTCACTTAGCAACAGAAATTTTGGGTTTGATTGTGTTCATAAGTCAAAGACTAACTCTATGTAAGATATGCAATCTCACCGTCTAATCCAAATACCTTTTACAGGTAGTCCTTGATTTACAACAGTTCATTCAGTGACTGTTCAAAGTTACAATAGGACTGAAAAAAGTGACTTATGATCATTTTTCACACGATTGTTGTACCTTTTCCATTGTCATGTGATTAAAATTCAGTACTTTAATAATAAAAGATAACAAAATATTTTTCAACATGGTTTTTTTTTATCAATGGTTAGATAAAAGAGGTAGAAATTAGAAGATTAAAGATTACTGATATGTATAAGTAAAGGATGCAAGAAATTGTATTATACACAAGTAAACATTTGTATTATTATTACAGTTGTATTATTATTATTATTATTATTATTATTATTATTATTATTATTATTATTATTATTCATTAAACATGAAAGGCAGTTAACTGAACATTAAAAAGTACATCACAAATACCACTGACTGGTGCTAATGGTTGATACGGGTTGCTGCCAGCATCCTAGGTATCAACCAAGTACCTTCTTAAGATGTACGATGTTCCAAGTAACACAGTTTTTTGCAGTTCTGCTGGTGTTATTGCAGGAAACTGCAATTTGCTGATGTATCTTATAAAATTCTTGGACATGGTACCAAGTGCCCCGATGATAATGGGTATCACTGTTACATGTTTCATCCATAGCCGTGTAGTTTCGATGGCCAGGTTGCGAAATTTCATGATTTTTTTTCCAGTTCTTTTTCTTCGATTCTGGCATCTCCTGGTACCGCAATGTCAATAAATTGTAAGTTTCGGTTTTCAACAGCTGTGATATCTGGCGTGTTGTTTTCCAAGTGATGATTTGTCCGTATTCTAAAGTCCCACAAGATCTTCACCTTCTCATTTTCTATAACTTTTTCTACTTTATGTTCCCATGACTTTTTGGATACAGGTAAGTCATATTTTTTACATAATGACCAGTGGATTAATTTAGCAACTCGGTC
Organism: Pantherophis guttatus; assembly: GCF_059756535.1. Classification (NCBI taxonomy): domain Eukaryota; kingdom Metazoa; phylum Chordata; class Lepidosauria; order Squamata; family Colubridae; genus Pantherophis; species Pantherophis guttatus. Next base: position 227,299,650 of record NC_142063.1, on the reverse strand, counting down.
TATGATGATGATGATGATGATGACTATCATCATCACCACTAGTATTATGATACTACATTGTATAAGTAAATTGATCCAGACAATACACTGTTTATTAAACACTTATGTATTTCAAAGAAAAAATGTATAAATAATTTTTTTTAAAAAAATCAGTACTTGGCAACTGGTTCATATTTATGACCATTGGTGTATTCTAAAATCATGTGATCACCTTTCACGACCTTGTGACAAGCAAAGTCAATGGGGAAGCCAGATTCACTTAACAAACATGTTACTAATTTAATAACTCCAGTGGTTAACAGCAGTAGCAAGAAAGGTGGTAAAATGGGGGAAAACTCAACAACTGTGTCCTTAGCAACAGAAACTTTTGACTCAGGTGTGGTCGTAAGTCAAGGAATACCTGTATTCATAAATATCCAGTTGGACAAAAATGTGTGGAAAACTGTGCATGTAAGAAAATTGCTAATGGATGGAGAGATTTATGATATAAACTGAAACTGACTACATTTACATTCATTCATATATTACTAGCCTGGCTCAGAATTGTGGCACTTATGCTTGCTTATTACCTTCGCTTGTTTATGGAGCCCAGGAAAGAAAAGTCTGCCTTTGAAAATCTGAAGATAATGAATTCAAGGGCAGACTTAAAATTCATTTAATAAATGGACAATGGAAGGCTATGAAATTAGAAGGGGAGGCTTAGATTAAGCGAACTGAACCAGAGGAGGAAAGAAAGAAAGAAAAATGCTCCAACATTTGTTCTTCCAAAAGATAAATGCTGTTGGTTATAAAGTCAAATGGGTTAAGCATTTAGAGGAAATGTTTTGTCCTTGCTACCTATTTGGAAGGGAAAATATGAACTTGTCCGTTCTTCATGAAGTGAAATTACTTTAGGCTAAAGCCGGAGTGTGTTGGCAAATCAATGATAATCTCTTTTCACCTTTTAGAAACATTTATGACAAAAGAATGCTTCCCCATTTAAGCATTTGAATCGGACTTGGATTTAGACAATGGGATTATAACTGCAGACCTGAAGTAAAATCTCATAGCCCCCACTGGCTTTATATTTGTTTAGCAGTCCTTCAAAAGAGGAAGGAAGGAGGAAACCTCAGTATCAGGCAATCAATAATATATTTTGTTAAAAATATACCATAAGGCAAACTGAAACTGGGAACTGAAACTTGAAGAATAAGCAGCACTGATAAATTTAGTGCCACCCCTCTCTCCCTCCCTCCCTCCCCCCTCTCTTCTGTGTGTATGTCTGCATGCACACATACAAACACAGGTACACAAAGAACCCCCCCACAAATCTGTATACAGACCCAGAAACAGACACATACAGACATAACCAGACAGAGACATAGAGACATACATGCACAGTTTATATACTGCATAAATTTAAAGTAAATTTAAGCAAGAATGGCTTCCATATATATTGCATATATGCAGCAAGATAAATACAAAGATTTAGAGAATGGTTTTTAAAGCTTAGCACATTGTAAGCCGCCCTGAGTCTCCGGAGAAGGGCGGCATATAAATCAAATTTAAAAAAAAAAAAAAATTCTACGCCAATAGTTAAAGCAAATCAGTTGAACAGAAAAAAATGGAATTAAATATTTGCTTATATATTTTAGCAGGTTTTTTTAAACCTTTTTAAACAATAATATAATGAAGATTTTGGCATTAAATTCAAATTTCCATAGTTTTTTTTAAAAAAATGAAAACTATTTAATATATTCTGCTTGCTTAACTTTCACTTAATGTCATATTGAATAATAATTGCACAACCACAATAATTATCTGTTTATTCGTAGATAATATTTTATTATCTATTTATTATTATAAAATAAAGAGATCTGAATAACATTAAAAGAATAATAATACTTAACCAAGCACAGATATGGTTAATAGAGGGAAATAGCTACCTATATTTGTATATCAGTATACTCTCTATCGTTGTAACATCTAGATTTTTAAAGAAAACAGGAAAAAAGTAAATAGAATATATATTAATGATGAAAAATAATATCAGAACTACTATGTGTGGATAATGTAAATGAAAGGAAGAATGCTGGTTTTTAGAGTCACATTAACTTAAATTGTATTACGTTTCTGTAAGATGTAAAGTACTCATGAATCATTTTCAAAATGTGTTATTCCTCTACTCAATACTGTAGGTGTTGCTGGTTCTCAGTAATAATTCAGTAAGTGTCTTGTCCAACTTTTTGTCTGTCATCTATCAAATTTAGATATTGTTTTTATCCAGAAGAAGATGGTAGACACATCACTAACAATAAAATTATATAATAAAAAGTAAACAGATAATAACAGTAAAACATTTCAGTTGCAATGCATGGCTGTGAAAGATGGATCATAAGAAAGACTGAGCACCAAAGAATTCAGGCCTTTGAACTATGTTGCTGGAGAAGACTACCTTGGACTGCAAGGTGATCAAACCGGTCAGTCCTAGAGGAGATCAACCCTGACTGCTCTTTAGAAGGCCAGATCCTGAAAATGAAACACAAATACTTTGGCCACCTAATGAGAAGGAAGGACTCACTGGAGAAGGGCCTAATGCTGGGAAAGATTGTGGGCAAAAAAAAAAGGGGGAGAGAATGAGGTGGCTGGATGGAGTCACTGAAGCTGTAGGCGTGAGCTTAAATGGACTCCAGAGGATGGTAGAGGACAGGAAGGCCTGGAGGAACATTGTCCATGGGGTCGCAATGGGTCAGACATGACTTCACACCTAACAACAACAACATTTCAATGTTCCACTCATGGTAAAAAGAGCTGGCCAACTCAATCGTAGTGAGCTGGTAGAGAAGTTAATTTTTTTTTTTAAAAAAAAAAAAGAAGGCTGCTATACATCCCAAGTAAAAAAAAAAAAGAAGTACATTATTGTGGTGTTACTTCTAGAAGGTCACCACGGGTGAGACCTGAAGCAGAATCTCTTCAGACAATCTTAAGCACACAATCTTAGCTGTTTCAAAAGGATTTATTTATGATCTTATAATGAAGGCAACTGAACACTGGAAAAAATAATTGAGGGGAAGCCAAAATGAACTTTCCTGCAAAACTGATCTGATGGATAGTTAAGGTTATTTCCTTAGAAACTCTGGGGGGAAATAAATAGCTCATCTACTGCACTTGCAGGGTTCTACAGTTATATTATAAGGAATGTTTTTAATGGTTAGTTAGCTTATTGTTTTATCCTGTCACTAGCCACCTTGACCTGTCTGGAAGGAAGAAGGCTCATAAAGCTTTTTAATAAATGAATCATAGGTTCTAGGAAGCTCCCAATAGAAATATATTTAGTGTTCTTTTAAAGTGGAGAAAACTGGATAACAGAAAAAAGAGCTTTTTCCCATAATCAGAGTAAGAGTTAATACTATAATTGCACTTATATTTGCTGCAGAGGAAATTGGAAACTTCTTTCTATTTCTTTTGGTTATCTTTTTCCGCATTTTTTTCTCTTTTCCTTCCTTCCTTCCTTCCTTCCTTCCTTCCTTTCTTTCTTTCCTTCTTTCTTTCTTTCTTTTTCTTTCTTTCTTTCTTTCTTTCTTTCTTTCTTTCTTTCTCTATCATTTCCTTCCTTCTTTCTTCCCTCTCTCCCTCCCTCCATCCCTTCCTTGCTACCTATCTTCCTCTTAGTTTGTATGTTCTTTGAAAAACTTTAAATGAACTTTATATACAAAAATATTTTAAATATCTGGAAATGAAATGATCTTTTCACATGGTATCAAACTAGATTAGTCAAATAAGGAAGCAAGCTGCTTTGTTTATGAGGAATTCTTTTCTCTGTTAGCATCTCAAGGGAAAAAAATTCTGATACATTCAGAGGCCCAGGAATAGCTTATAGGATATCTGTATGTGTAGACTAATTCTTTAGCAATGTTTTACTCTGAGTTCTGTATATAACTGAAAGAGAAAAAACCAATCTGCATATATGAACAGCCTTAACTCTTCAAGCAGTGCTTAGAAAGATTTGGGACTAGGCTAAATTCCACAGCTGAGGTTTATCTCCTGAAAGCTGACTTGAGGGAATATTGCTATTCAGAGCATAGCTGCTAGTTTTGCTTAGGTGTCAGCTTCAGTTTCTTGCTATTATCACATTACAATTGAGAAAAAAAGAGTTTAAAAAGCTTGCAACTTCTAGATATAAAAAGGTTTTACAAAGGGCTAGTCAGCAATATTAACACCTTCCAAATTTTAGATGAGTATACAGTAATAAACTAACAAAAGCCTATCCATTTTCTAAATGTTTTGTAAAACAATTACAAAATGTTTTGTAAGGTTTATACGTGCAGAGTTGAATGCAGAGAACCCTCTAATGTAAATTGGAATAATATTGAATTTCCTTGGGCATTAGTTGTGAGTACAGGCTGGTGATTAAATGGACTCAGGGCTCAATTCAGTAGGTCCCTTGTGTCCTTGTGTTGGGATAGTATAAACTTCCACCTACATTTTTAGAAACAACCATCAACATCTTCAGGAGATGATGAATACAGATGAGGTGGCAGTCATATGATTGTCATAGAAGCCCCACCCCTTTTTACATGTATGTGATCTGATGCATGAGTGAAACAGGCAGGACTTGAGTCAGAATGCTACAAGTGCTGTTATTGACTTCAGCAACAAATGTTGCTGAAAGCAATAATCATGGGACGGAAACAATACTAATTTACTAAGTGAGAAAACTATAACTGAAGAAAATATTTATTTTCCTCATCTATATGGAAAGTAATGATTCCCCATCCACTTACAAATATTTCCCCATCCACTTACTTCCCTGCAGCCTGGAACCTGTACTTTGAAGAGGAAGGAACTAAGGAGGTACTATGGAATAGGGCATGTATGGGTTTTTGAAATTATTCTCCACTTCAAATTCTTGGATAATTTTTTTCAGGCTCAAGCCCAAAGACAACACAGTGAAACCCATCCTAGTCCAATTCTTTATTTGCTTATATCTAATGGAGAGAAAGAGTCTGAGCACCAAAGAATTGAGGCCTTTGAACTGTGGTGCTAGAGAAGACTCCTACGAGTCCCTTGGACTGCAAGGTGATTGAGGGCAAAAGAAAAAGGGGATGACAGAGAATGAAGTGGAGTCACTGGATGGAGTCACTGAAGCAGTAGGTATGAGCTTAAATGGACTCCTGGGGATGGTAGAGAACAGGAAGGCCTGGAGGCACGTTGTCCATGGGGTCATGATGGGTTGGACATGACTTCCATTGTTGTGACTAACAACAATGGGCAGAATCTTGCCAGCCTTAAGCTACAACATTCGTACCTAGGTTGTAATAGGTATATCCTGAGAGTTTCTAAAATGTGGTACCCTAACCCTCTTCCCTCCTTCCCATCCAGCTTGGAACTGGGCAGTTTCTCTCTGGAATGTGCTGTCTCCTCCCTGGGAAACCATGGTGCTGCTGAGATCTCCCCCCCCCACTCATCCCAATGGATCTTTTCCAAAAGGCAACTGGACTTTCTTGATTTTTTTTTTCTTTGAAAACATTTTGCTTCTCAACCAAGAAGCCATGAAAGTCTAATTGCCTTCTAGAAAAGCACCTTTGGAATAACCATAATTTAGATAGCTGAAAATCTACATAGACATCTCTCCCTCACCCCACTATTTAAGGTCCCCCAAAATTCCTGAAGAGTGGGACTGCTGCTACTGAAAAAGTCCCTTGGGGAGAATTCCCTCATGATGACCTCTCTTGGTATTTGATGGCATGACCTCTCTTGGCTTCATTGGTGGGAAGCCAATGAGGCTGCAGCCTGCTGGAGAGATGACTGAATAATGAAAGATAGGGAAGTTGCAAATCACTTTGTAACCAATTAGCATAGGAACGACCACATTTCACCCATAAGGGCATCTTCAACGTACTCTTGCTGATGGAAAGAATTTGCAATGCCAACTCTCAGTCATTAAACTAAATGAGAGGGGGGGGAAAGAAAATGCTCAGGAAAAGTTCTGAGCCCATCTCTTGTATGTTGCAAAATGTATACCACACTGGGAATACTGCATACAGCTTTGGTTGTCACAATGTAAAAAAAAAAAAAGATGTTGAGACTCTAGAAAGAGTGCAGAGAAGAGCAACAAAGATGATTAGAGGACTGGAAGCTAAAACATATGAAGAACGGCTGCAGGAACTGGATATGTCTAGTTTAATGAAAAGAAGGACTAGGGGAGACATGATAGCAGTGTTCCAATAGCTCAGGGGCTGCCACAAAGAAGAGGGAGTCAAACTATTCTCCAAAGCACCTGAGGGTAGAACAAGAAACAATGGGTGGAAACTAATCAAGGAGAGAAGCAACTTAGAACTAAAGAGAAATTTCCTGACAGAACAATTAATCAGTGGAAAAACTTGCCTCCAGAAGTTGTGAATGCTCCAACACTGGAAGTTTTTAGGAAGAGATTGGACAACCCTTTGTTTGGAATGGTATACAGTTTCCTACCTGAGCAGGGGGATGGACCCTTCCAACTCAGTTATTCATTATGCATGTCTGCAACTGAATGGAAGGAGTCAATTCTACTGGGTTGTGCTTAAAAGCTTGCCTTCCGGGGATATTTTTAGAGAGTTAATTCATTATCTGTACAACTGCCTAATGTTTCTATGAATCCCTTCTAATCTCATGTTCTCAATTATGCTTTATTGCAAGGATTGTCTAGGCTAATTATATGCTGTGCAAAAAAGCATCACTGTTTATCAAACTGAAATTTACTATTTGTTTCTTAAGAAGGTGTCTAGAAGGTGTCTATACTGAGCTCCATTCAACCTTTTCAGCAAGAGGCCTCCAGTAATACTTCTACAATCGCTAAGGAAATAGCTAAGCATATCAGTACAAAAAATGTGAGTCTAGTAAAGACAAACATGGTTTGTTTGAGTCACTGAAACCTATCTATTAATCAAATTATAGGATTGGCCTTCATAGTTGCTGCGGGTGAAATATGGAAAGCTCCTAATTGGCAAAGATGGATCCAAAATTATCAAAATTTCATTGGCATTTCACCAATGAATAACCTACTTGGTACAGTGACATGAACTGAAATATTTAAAAGCATGGTGGCATGAACCAAAACTCTTCCTCGTGAAATGATAATATGCATTATTTCTGACCTTGAGTCAGCAGAAAAAATTGCTGACACCATAGATAAATGATACATATAGAGATAGATAGATAAAGAAAGAAAGAAAGAAAGAAAGAAAGAAAGAAAGAAAGAAGGAAGGAAGGAAGGAAGGAAGGAAGGAAGGAAGGAAGGAAGGAAGGAAAGAAGAATACTTTATTGTCCAAGTGTGACCAGACACACAAGGAATTTGTCTCCAGTGCAAGAGCTCTCAATGTACATGGAAAACAACAGAATAATAATAATCATAACAATGATACCAATAAGAGGGGCTAGTAAAGATAATAAGGAAATAATACTATACCCATACAACATGGGTAAATCATTCTATTCTATTTTATTCGATTCGATTCGATTCCATTCGATTCCATTCGATTCCATTCCATTCTATTGTGAAGTGAAAGCCAAGCCAAGCCAAGCCAAGCCAAGCCAAGCCAAGCCAAGCCAAGCCAAGCCAAGCCAAGCCAAGCCAAGCCAAGCCAAAGCAAAGCAAAGCAAAGCAAAGCAAAGCAAAGCAAAGCAAAGCAAAGCAAAGCAAAGCAAAGCAAAGCAAAGGAAAGGAAAGGAAAGGAAAGGAAAGGAAAGGAAAGGAAAGGAAAGGAAAGGAAAAAAAAAAGAACAAACCAAGCCATGTAGTAACTTGAAAAGGCATATTGTTTTATAAAGCAGTTTTGAGAGAAAGTGTCATTTAAGAGTAATGCTCTGCTGTGCTTTACTCTGGCCCATCTACTCTAACAGCCTGTATTTACAGTAGCCAATCAACTCTATAACTACTAGTCTCCTAGCAGATGCCCTTCAGAAGCAGCCACACAACCATGTAGGCTAACCGCCATTGATCCCCATGACTTTCATGAATTAGTCAGGCAAAAAAATTCCTTCACGAATATGTACAGCCCCAATGTTCCAGAAAATAGCATGGTAGACATTCTTTTAAATGGGGAGATTGACATGCATTGATATGTAATGATATGAAAGAGATGTGGAATAATAGAGATCAATTTGGTGAATACATAATTCAGAACTGTAATACTTATTGGCGTGAGAAAAAGTGAAAATAACTGACAGGTAAAAGAATGGGTTCCAGGTCCTCTTAAAAGAGAGCTACTTGTCCAATTGGATGAGCTTACATTATATCTAATTAAAATCTCCTTTGCTATGATTGTCTGAAAGGGACATGAAAATGGAGACAAGAATGTCTCGTTGATAACCACAATCATGAAGGATGAATAGTATAAGTTCTCATTTAAAATAATTGCAGAAATCACAGCAGCCTGATATATTTCAGAGAAACTTCTTGTACCAACACCAGGTACATAAAATGAAGGTACAGAATGGAGCTTCTGAACAGGAACCATAGAGAGGGTTAGATGGCAGATATTAAACATGTTTATACCACATCCTGCTATATATATGATACCTATGGGCAGGGGTGGGCTTCAAAAATTTTAGCAAGGGGTTCTCTGCCCGATTGCTGGGTGAGAATGGCCATGGTGGGTGTGGCTAGTTGGCCTCCTGCACCACGGGGGGGGGGCGTTTTTGCCCTCCCTGGGCTCTGGAGGCTTTCCTCGAGCATCCAGGAGGGCAAAAATGGTCTCCCAGGCTCCGGAGGCCCTCCAGAGGCCAGAAATGGGCCTGTTTCTGGCCTTCCTGAACTTCTGGTAGGCCCGTTTTTCACTCTCCCTGAGTCTCTGTGTGTGCCCTGCACTTACCTGCATCCAAAATGGGCTCGTAGGAACTCCTGGGAGGGGCGGGGTGGGTAGGGCCAGCCATGAGTGAGATTTGGGGGTTCTCTGAACTGTACAGAATCTTAGCTAGAGGTTCTCCCAAAGCCCTGCAGCCCACCCCTGTCGATGTGTATATATGTATATGTGCATATATATGTTTCATAGAGCCTGCAGTACTGCAGGCTAATTCCACTGACTGTCAGCAGTTCAATCCTGACTGTCTCAAGGTTGACTCAGCCGTCCATCTTTTTGAGATCTGTAAAATGAGGACCCAGATTGTTGGGGGCAATATGCTGACTTTGTAAACAACTTAGAGAGGGCAGTAAAGCACTGTGAAGTGGGTATATAAGTCTAAATGGTATTGCTATATACACAGACTTCTTGTAAGTAACAGTGGCTCTGGCATCAACCTTCTCTTTATTTAAGTGCCAAACTGTGAACATCTTCAATGTTCTTCCTTCCAGTTCTCATTCAATTTAATGATAAGGTGAATTTGCTTTAAACAAGAAAAAAAAATTGTGGAGGAGTCTTAGCTAGAGGGTAGTCTTTTAAGTGACGAAGTGACCAAAGACAATGAAACATATATATGCACATATACATATATACACATCGACAGGGGTGGGCTGCAGGGCTTTGGGAGAACCTCTAGCAAATGTCTTATCTTTGTGCATGTGTAATCATGTCCCTTATGGTCTGCAGCTTCGGAAGCTCACAGCACTTCATTCATTCCCAAGGAAAGATAACAAAACAATTGTATATGACAATTGGACAATTGTGACGGTACTGTCTCCATTAAAGAAGCATCTTGCTCTGGAGAAATAGATCATTTCTTTTTCCACTGGAAAAAAGTTGGAGAAGCCATCCATCCAATTTCTCTACTCAAATTGAATGAAGAATTTGAAAGGCGGCTTCAAAAAGCCCTTTATGTCCTTTTTACTATTACTGTTACTTACTTTTACTATTAGCCCGACTATTAGCTTTGCTCCGGGAAAGAATAGGGAAGGGATACTTGAATGTGTTCAGTAGCTCAGATTTCAGAGTGGAGCTGAGTTATTCTACAAACAGGCCATTTCTGAATCTCCCAAATTCAAAATTCAGTGCTGCTTCTATTTCAGCACTCAAGGAGAGAATCCAACTTCAAGTGATACTGTTCAGGGTAATTCTACTTACGCATTTTGGCTTATAGAATTCTTTTCTTACTTTTGTTTTAGGGCCCCAGAAGTTCAAGATGCAAAAAAGCACAGAATTAGGTGGAAGAGGGCACTTCCATATAACATCCATAAATCCTTAATTTATGATAAGAGCTTACTACATGCATTCCCTAATTGTTAAAGTTGTAGATGAAAATGTCATCAACCATGATATAAACCCAGAGCGATTGGCAACTTAATTGTGAGTGGAGAGTTACTGGGCAATTTACGGTGGAGTGACAGAGACTGGAAATGGCTATAAGCAAAGGGAAATGATTCATTTGTGAGTTTAGAATAACCCATCTACTTTGCAGCTGTTGAGCTAGGCTATTTGGAGCTGATAGTGACTTAATGTATTATCAATACTGAAGATGGAGATAGAGAGATTCGTCATCTGAAACCAAACAGATATGTTGTGATCGGTGGGAATGCGATTGATCATTGTAAACAGGGGGATACATTAGACTTAATGCTGGGCCCTTCTAGTGGAGTGTTATTGTGGCACTCCACCATATCTCATCATTAGAAAACAAATTAGCTTAGTAGAATATATATTCACCAGTCTATTCACCAATTTTGGCAGTAGAACATCCTAAAGTGAAGTATGAGAGTGAACAAAGACGAGAGAAAAAGGCATGGATTTTATTTTTTCATATATGAATTATAGAGGAATGTCCTTGAAATGTCTTCCATGAGTATGTGTATACATGTGTAGGCATGTGTGTATTATTGTAATATGTGACATTTGTTGATGGGACTATTGAGTTAAGGATTTTTTTTCCCACTGGACCCTGCATTTTCATCAGAATTAAAACATGAGCTGTGTTTCTCTCTATAATGGAGAGTCAGCTGTCATCAAACAGCTGAATGGTCATTTGGGCTCCATAATACATCAAGTCACATAGCTGTACATTTTACTTGTCAATGTGCTAGCATATTATATAAATAACATTACGCTGTTTACTTTTGTGAAGGTAAACAGTCTATCCAAACTGGAAAGGGAAACCGCTTAAGACAAATGAGGTTTCATCAAAAGATGATTGCCTGCATTGGGAATTTATAGCATTATGCTATCTGGCTGGATTAAATACCTCATCTCTCGCTGCCTCCAAGAAAAAAACTTTTTCAGCTTCTGAAATTAATCAGCCCCTCCAAGCCAAATGAATATGCCAGTTCTGATTCCTCCCCTATCAAATTGATTCCAGTCAGATTTTCATTTAATGGGTTGGACAAATGAAAGGAAACGTTCTCCAGACAATGAGTATCAATCATTTCTTTGACAAATCTAACCTTTGAAATGGTCAGTTTTTACTCTAGAGCTGTAGGAAATTTTTATTTCTGTGTTCTTTTTCCTCTTATTTTGGCATTAGGCAGCTACCTAAAGGCTGAACAATAGGAACTCACTTTTCTCTCATGTGTGGGTGAGAAAGAAAGAGATGGAAAGAGAGAAAGCTGCACTAGAAAGATGCATTTGCGTAATGTTGTGCTTTGTTCTGATATTTTGGGCTGTATTAAGTAGTGTTCCACTTTACGTGTAGTTTCAGAGGTTCTTGTAAAGACTTTGATATAGGCATGTGATCCAGAAACTTTATTTTATTAATGTATCCACTTATGGCCTTCTTTCTCAAGTGTTAAATATGCTCCCTGCCACCCAATGATTGCATCCTCTTCCATTATAAAAGTTACTACTAGGGTGATTTTTGTTCTTGGAACCAAAGGATTCCAAGGTATATATTTTTATTTATTTATTTTTATTTATGTTTATTTAATTTGTCAACAAGTACAAGGAAACAGTAGCAGTATAGATGTAAACATGGACACATGAAAAATGGTACAAATAAATGGATATAAATAAGCAAAACATAGCCATAAACACATAAAATGAGTACATATAAATGGGGACAGTAGGACAGGGATGGTAGGCACGCTCGTGCGCATACCCCTTTAGGGACCTCTTAAGAAACTTGTAATGTCCACGGTAGACAGTTTAAGGTAAAAGGTATGGGGGTTAGAGAAACTAAGAACAGGATCAGCTTGAGTATTCCAGACATTTACTACTCTATTGCTAAAGTCGTATTTTCTATGACTTATTTTCTATGTACCGTATTTTCCCCAAAATAAGACCCTATCTTATATTTTTTTGAACCCCAAAATAAGCGCTTAGCCTTAAATTTGGGGAGGTCTTATTATTTTGGGACACGTGAAGCAAGATGGGGCTCCTCTTGCCATCTTACCTGATTTCCAGCTCTGTGTTTAAATATTTTCAGGGAGGGCTTATTTTCAGGGGGAGGCTTATTTTAGCACATGTGCTCAAAAGCCCGATTGGGCTTATTATCAGGGGATGTCTTATTTTTGGGGAAACAGGGTATATCAAACAAAAACTAATTTTATTTCTAAGACTTAATTCTGTTTGGTCTCTCCTTCTAGCTGGTGACCAGAGAGTTCTTTATGCAGCTATGCTGGTTTCTTTAGGGATCTCTTTTTCCTTTTTCATTGGTATTATTCTAGACTGGGCTTTTATCATCTAATTTTTCATAGTTTCCCAAGCTTCCTAGGTTGTTTTCCCCTGAAGGATTTCTATTCATGGAATCTTTCCCAAGCTCCTTCTAATTTTGTTGAAATCAGCTCTCTTAAAGTCCAAGACACTAGTTTGACTTTTTTCTATTGCTTGTATTTGCATTACATTGAATTCCAATAACTCATGGTCACTCTCCCCCAAATTCCTGTAACTTCAACCCTTTCTATCATTTTATCTCTGTTACTCAGAATTAAATCCATTCCAGCTCACCCGCTAGTTCTTTTCTCTACCTTTTGGGAAGCAAAGTTATCTGCTAGGTTTGTCAGGAACCTGTTTGATCTTCCATTGGGTGAAGAATTTATCTGCCAATTCATGTTAGGATAGTTAAAGTCCCCCATGATTATTGTGGTGTGCTTCCTGCACACCTTAGCCAACTGATTAGTAAAAGGTTCATCTATTTCTTGTTTAGTTAGGTGGTCTGTAGCATAGACCTATGACAATATCATTTCTTTTTCCTTTTATATTGACCCAAATGCATCCAAGAAGGTTTTCATCATTGTTCTGTTGAATTTCTGTAGAGGTGTAATTAATTATTATATATAGTGTAGCACCACCCCCTCTTCTATTACATTTGTTTCTTTTGGTTAACTTGAATCCTTCTAACTGTACATTCCAGTACTAATAAATTATTATTATATTAATGATTATTTAATAATGTACAATAAGTGTGAACCATTTTGGATATGCTTATTATTATTCATGCTCCTTGAAGATATAATATAGATAACTTATCAACAAGATAAGCCGTGCGGTTGGTCAAGAAGATTATCAGATTGCAATGCTAGTTCTGTCTTACATTATTAACTGTGATGGGCTGTGCCCAAAATCTGGTAGACCTAAAACAGAGGTGGGTTTCAGCAGGTTCTGACCAATTCTGGAGAACCGGTAGCAGAAATTTTGAGTAGTTCGGAGAACCGGTAGTAAAAATTCTGACTGGCCATGCCCCCATCTATTCTCTGCCTCCCAAGTCCCAGCTGATCGGGAGGGAATGGGGATTTTGCAGTGTCCTTCCCCTGGATTGGGGTAGGAATGGAGATTTTACAGTAGCCTTCCCCTGCTATGCTCACTAAGCCATGCCCACCAAGCCACACCCACAGAATCAGTAGTAAAAAATTTTGAAACCCACCACTGACCTAAAGCAATCAATTTTAAGATAGAATTGTTATTTTATTATAGTAATTTTATATAGTAGTTATAGTAATTTTATTAATATGCCACCAATAAAACAGGGTACAAGGAGATAGCAGCAAAGCATTGATGGCTTCTTGGGCTGATCCAAGGCAGAATATGAACTTACGTATCCTTGACCTACTCTATTGCAAAGGTAAGACAAAGAGAAAGGCAGACAGAGTAGAAGTTACAGCATGGAGTTGGAATGTTTTTGATAAGGCCATCTGGGTGATCTTATGGAATGGCTTGCTTTCAGAAGACATGGGTGTTCCACCACTGGAGGTTTTTAAGAAGAGATTGGATATCCATTTGTCTGAAATGGTATATAGTCTCCTGTCTGAGCAGGAGGTTCGATAGAAGACTTCCAAAATATATATACACATACATACATACATACATACATACATACATACATACATACATTTTATATCAAATTTTGGGTAGTTCCTAATACCAAACAGAAGAGGTTACCTATTAGTTTTTGATGGAAAAATAGCTGCCAGCATTTTAAACATTGGCTTTAATCAATTAAGACATTACAGACAGTCATGTCAGTTTTTATTCATAGCTGATCAATGTAAATTCAAGATTACTGGAGCAATCCAGTGGTGGGTTGCTACCAGTTCACCCTGGATCGGGCGAACCGGTAGCGGCAGCGGCGGGAGGCTCCACCCATCTGCATTGGATGCTACTACGCATGCACAGAAGCTTATGCATATGCACAGAAGCATCGCACGTGCCCACGAGCAAACCGGTAGCTGTGGGTTTTGAAACCCACTACTGGAGCAATCATGTTCTGGGCTTTTCATAATTCATTTGAAGTTATTGTACATGTATTAAATTACTTTGTTTGCTTGATTGGTTGGTTTTCGCTTTCTGATGCAACCCAGCAGGCTTTTTTTGAATTCTGTTTTTATCAACTCTAGCAATTGCTGCCAATCCCAAGATTCTTGGCATTTCCCCATTAAATTATTCAAGTCATTAATAAATTAGAGACTGTTAAATAAGAATACATCCAAGAATGACCTTCTCGAGGATCACATATTTTGCCTCTACAAATTGACAAGGATCGGTTAGTAATAATAGCCCTGGAGTAAAGCCTTACAGCTAATTATTTTCTCACTTTAGAACTCAGCCTATTTATTTCTAAATAGAGAAGTATGAATTGATCATTCCACTATAAATAAAATAATAGAAGAGAAGCATTAGGTTCAAAAACATCTCCCTTAGAAAATAAATATAGATTAATTAAAGTAGCTTTCAGAAATGTTTTCCTTTTCCTTTATTTATTTATTTATTTGATTTCTATAACCACTCATCTTAATGACTCTGGGCAGCATATATCACAAAACATAAAAACATATTAAAAACAATTAAAACAAGACTAAATAAATATGGTTACTGAGTAGAACTAATGCCATAGGTCAGGGATGGGCAACTGTGGCCTTTTTACAACCTGTGGACTTCAACTCCCTGAATTCCTGAGACAGCCAGGAATTCTGGGAGTTGAAGTCCACAGGTTGTAAAAGGGCCACAATTGCCCACTCCTGCCATAGGTGTCTATGGAGATTCTCAGTCATCCAGGTCATGGTTGTCCCAAAGGTGCCTTTCCAAAAGGCAACTGGACTTTCTGTTTTTTTCTTTGAAGATGTTTCGCTTCTCATCCAAGAATCTTCTTCAGCTCTTCAAGGATTTCTCCTGGCCCCCTTCCAGCTGACATTCCTTGGCTGATGGGACCTGTAACATGCCCAGATTGGTGGATCAAAATGGATGAACAGAAACAACTGAGAGGAGAAGATATCTTGGGGAACCTAATCCTGAGTTGTGAAGGGCATTTTGATGAAAAAGGAAACAATATATAATTGTGCCAAAGCGTTGGCTTTTTGTTAATTTCTGGGTGAATGCTTTAAAATTAAATGATATACATGAGGAGGTAAAATCTAGGGAGAAAAAAAATCTGTTCCTTCATGTACTGTATGTGCACTAAATTTAGGCAATATGATTCAGTAACTTTAATAATCAGGAGAGAAACATACTGTATGTTTAAAAAGCTTTGCAAGTTAGTCAGTTCCCCCTATTATTGCTGGATACAAGAAAATTGTCATCAAATTACTCACAGGCCAATTGAAATATCTGAAGTATTATATAATATTACAGTATTATATAAATAAAATGCCTTTGGGTGAAGTGGGTGGGAACCCTAGTGGCTTGTCTTATTTGTGAGATGGTGGCTGGTTTTGTTTTGTTTTCAGATGTTACTTTATGAATTGTGTGGATTACATTGTTTTAAATGTAACGTGTTGTATGCTGTCCAGAATCACAGTGGAGTTGTGAGACCTATAAATGTAATTAAATTAAAAAATAAAATTATATTTTATACTAGCTAGTAAAATTATATACTAGCTTATATAATTGCACAATGGTTTAGTTATATAATTGATTCTTTAGCAATCCACCTGTGTTGAATTAAACCACTTTGGCCATCTAGTTTAAACACTTCAGTATAATTTCATTAGGTAATATATGGTGTAAAAGCTTTGGATAAATACTGAAGACCTTTTTATTATCTCATATGCTCAGTTTAAAAAAATATATACTTTACTGTTTTAAAACCCCAGGCACTTCTCAGTCCTAGTTTCATATCACTTCTTAACCTTAATTTGATTTTAAACTTACATATTTTATGTTTGCATTTCAGTTATTTCTTTCTGCAGCACAACTTTTTAAAAATAGAATATATCGATTACTGTAAAGAAATACATTTGTATGGATGGTGAAAATAAAACTGTTTTTTTTTTTTTAAAAAAAGACCAAATTGAAAATATGGCTGCAAAAGGTTTTTTTTTTTTAAATTGTTTTACTAATTACTAATTATACAAGTTTTACAATGATTCTTTCAGCCCCCAAACTGAATAAAGATAAATGAGCTCACCATTTGCTGCTCAGTACCTGTATTCATATAAATATACACACACTGATGCACAAAAGGAGTGGAAACATCTGATCTGTATATACACACACACACACACACAAATACACACTAATGCATTTGCAATAGGTACACAATATTTGCCATAACTTCTCATATCTGGTAAGGAAGTCCAGGCAGAAGAGGAGGAGGAGGAGGAGGAGGAGGAGGAGGAGGAGGAGGAGGAGGAGGAGGAGGAGGAGGAGGTTTGCCAGTTTTAGATAGATCTGAGCCAAATATGGCAAAATAAATAATACTTGAGGTAATAGAATGAGCAGTTTACTCTATTCTTAGCATTCAAGGTCCAGCAACATTGAAACAAACTTCCCTGATACATCCATCATTCACCCATGTTTTGGTCCCATCCTTGCCAACACTATGTTTGGCTGAAAGGAGGTTTAGTGGTGATAACAGGTTTGAATAGATCTTGAGCTATAGAGTAGTTGGGAGAATGGAATGGCAAACTATTTCATCTGGTTGCCAAGAAAACAGCACAGACAGGTTCAAGTTAATGCTAGGAGCTGAGCCTGACTTTGGTTTTTTTTTAAAGCCAATCAAAATGGACTCATGGACTGAATTTATGGACTTATCAATGGAAGCTATAATGAAGTACATTATAAAACTGGAGGATTATCTTAAAAAAAAAACCATACTCATCACAACACCTTTCCTGTGTCTTAGGATCTTTGCTCAGGTAATAATGAAGAGGCCAAAGAAAATGTATTGAGAATGTATTCTTTGGCGTGCTAGGGATAAAACGGATAGTGGATAAGAGTGGATAAGAGCTCAGGGAAGTAAAACCGTGATTTGTCATATTGATCATACAGGTACCTTTGACATCCATTGGAAAGCGGAATAAACTGTGGGAATGGTTGCAAATTACAAATGTAAACAGTGGGATTGGTGGCAAATTACAGATGTAAACAGATCCATTATAGGAAGCACATCCATGTATGCAAAAAGCTCTAGAAAATGCTTGAATCCATTTGGTCAATATTAAAGGGGGGGAATGACATTGCCATAGGTTTATACCAGGGGTGGGCAACTGTGGCCCTTTTACAACCTGTGGACTTCAACTCCCAGAATTCCTGAGCCAGCTTGGCTGTCTCAGGAATTCTGGGAATTTATTTATTTATTTATTTATTTATTTATTTATTTATTTATTTATTTATTTATTATATTTCTATACCGCCTTTCTCCCGTAGGACTCAAGGCGTTGTACAGTCAAGAAAAATATAGATACACAAACATCATAAAATTGCTAATTAAAATTATTATTATAACATAGTTTGGCCCAATTAAATAGAACGTAAAATTAGATAACATTTTAAAAACATTCACATGTTCATATGTTTAGCCCCGCTTGTTGGAACATCAGGGTTTTGAGGGCACGGCGGAAAGCACAGAGATCAGGGATATTTCGTATCTCAGGGGGCAGTTCATTCCAAAGGGTTGGAGCCCTCACAGAGAAGGCCCTCCCCCTGGGAGTCACCAGTCAGCATAATTTGACTGACGGTACCCTGAGTAGTCCCTCCCTGTGAGAACGAACTGGTCGGTGAGAGGCTATTGGTGGCAAAAGACGGTCTCGTAGATACCCAGGTCCTAAGCCATGGAGCGCTTTAAAGGTGATAACTAACACCTTGAATCGCACCTGGAAGACCACTGGGAGCCAGTGCAGCTCGCGTAGGAGAGGTGTTACATGGGCACAACGAGCTGCGCCCATAATCACCCGCGCGGCTACATTCTGGACCAGTTGGAGCCTCCGGGTGCTTTTCAAGGGGAGCCCCATGTAGAGAGCATTACAGTAGTCCATACGGGAGTTGAAGTCCACAGGTTGTAAAAGGGCCACAGTTGCCCACCCCTGGTCTATACTATAGGCATCCCAACCAAACAGAGGAAATAGATGAACTTTTTGCTAGTCACCTAACTAAGGTATGTAGGAAGCACATCACAATAGTAATGGAGGATTGCACCAAGTGGAAGATCCAACAGGTTCCTAACAAACCTAGCAAACACTTTGTTTCCCAAAAAGTAGAGAAGGGAACAAGGGGATCAGCCATATTGGATTTAATTCTCACTAACAGAGATGAAATGATAGAAGGTGTTGAAGCTACAGAAACCTTGGGGGCAAGTGATCATGCAATATTGGAATTCAACATTATGCAAACACAAATAGTAGAACAAAGTCAAACTAGACTCTTGGACTTTAAGAGAGCTAATTTCAGTAAACTTAGAGAGAGCTTGAGAAGGATTCCATGGATGAGAATCCTGAAGGGGAAAACAACTCAAGAAGCTTGGGAAATTTTGAAAAGTGAGATTATAAAAGCCCAGTGTAGTACAATACCAATGAAGAAGAAAAATAATAGATCTCAAAAGAAGCCAGCATGGCTGCATAAAGAACTCTCTAACAAATTGAAAGACAAAAAGGATAAGTATAAAAAGTGGAAAGAGGGGAAAATAACTAAGGCAGAATATCAGCAAATAGCCTAAGCCTGTAAAGATGAAGTGAGGAAAGCTAAGGCTTGCAATGAACAAAGGCTTGCAACTAAAGTAAAAAAATAACAAAGAAAGCTTTTCCAACATATTAAAAACAAGAAAAAAGTCAAAGAAACAATTGGCCCATTGCTGGGAGAAAGTGGCAAGAAGGTGACAAGCAACAGGGAGAAAGCAGAACAATTTAACTCATTTTTTGCATCTGTCTTTACACAAAAGGAAAAAACAGTCCAACCTATCAAAAACAGCACCACAAAAAACAGATTAGGAACACAAGTTAAAAAGGGAAGAAAATGGTAAGTGGACACCTGTTACCCTAGATGAGTTCAAATCACTAGGACCAGATGGATTACACCCCAAGGTTCTGAAGGAACTGGCAGACGAGATCTCAGAACCACTGAATTATATCTTTCAAAGATCCTGGAGCACAGGGCAACTCCAGAGGATTGGAAAAGAGCTGATGTAGTTCCCATCTTCAAAAAAGGAAAAAAAAAATAGATCCAGGAAACTACAGACCTATCAGCCTGACCTCAATACCAGGGAAGATTCTGGAAAAGATAACCAAACAACGAATCACTGAACATTTAGAAGCAAATCAAGTAATAACCAAAAGCGAACATGGGTTTGTCAAAAACAGATCATGCCAGAGTAATCTTAGAATCTTATTGCATTCTTTGACAAAGTGACAAAATTAGTGGACCAGAGGAATGCTGTCGATATAATTTACCTGGACTTCAGTAAAGCATTTGATAAAGTAGACTATAACCTACTACTAAATAAAGTAGAAAAATGTGGGTTAGACACATCACCACCAGATGGATTCATAACTGGTTGACCAACCGCACTCGACATGTAGTCCTCAATGGAACTGCATCTACATGGAGGGAAGTATGCAATGGAGTACCCCAGGGCTCTGTTTTAGGCCCAGTGCTCTTCAACATCTTCATCAATGACTTGGACAAGGGGATAGATGGGGAACTCATCAAATCTGCAGATGACACCAAGCTGGCAGGAATAGCCAACACTCCAGAATATAGGCTCAAGATACAGAAGGATCTTGACAGACTTGAACATTGGGTGCTATCTAACAAAATTAAATTCAATAGTGAAAAAAGGAAGGTTCTACATTTAGGGAAGAAAAACAAAATGCACAGGTGCCATATATGTGGTACTTTGCTCAATAGTAGAAACTGTGAGAGGGATTTTGGAGTCCTAGTGGACAACCATTTAGATATGAGCCAGCAATGTGCAGCAGCTACCAAAAAAGCCAACACAGTTTTGGGCTGCATAAACAGAGGGATAGAATCAAGATCATGTGAAGTGTTAATACCACTTTATAATGGCTTGGCAAGGCCATACTTGGAATATTACATTCGTTTTGGTCACCACAATATAAAAAAGATGTTGAGACTCTAGAAAGAGTGCAGAGAAGAGCAACAAAGATGATTAGGGGCCTGGAGGCTAAAACATATGAAGAATGGTTGCAGGAACTGGGTATGTCTAGTTTAATGAAGAGAAGGACTAGGGGAGACATGATAGCAGTGTTCCAATATCTCAAGGGATGCCACAAAGAAGAGGGAGTCAAATTATTCTTCAAAGCACCTGAGGGTAGAACAAGAAGCAATGGGTGGAAACTAATCAAGGAGAGAAGCAATTAGAACTAAGGAGAAATTTCCTGACAGTTAGAACAACTTGCCTGCAGAAGTTGTGAATGCTCCAAACTGGAATTTTTAAAGAAGATGTTGGATAACCTTTTGTCTGAAGTGGTGTAGGGTTTCCTGCCTAAGCAGGGGTTGGACTAGAAAACCTCCAAGGTCCCTTCCAACTCTGTTATTCTATTCTATTCTATTCTATTCTATTCTATTCTATTCTATTCTATTCTATTCTATTCTATTCTATTCTATTCTATTCTATTCTATTCTAATACAGCTGCAGAAAGTGACCAGAATGACTATGCATTTTAATTTACCTCATCCACATAGACCAAAAGCGAGTGGAAGCTGATGCATCATAGAGAACTCGGCTCTCAAAGTAGCTAGTTTAAAAAATCAGAGGCAGGTAATCATTGCCAAGACTGTCAGATGGTGCCTCGACTTTCAAATGATCAGTTTCCTGTCTTTTGTCTCGCGTCTTTCAAGGGATGTCGCTTTTCATCACCACGGCAAACTACTTACTGTTTTATGACCTGTACCCTTATCCCTGGCTAGAATAGCTTTTGAGATTACTTTTTTTTTTTTAAATCATGGGGACTGGATGCTGACAAAGATGTTCTTAGGCATTTTTTTTTTATAAAAGCTGTTAGAAATGCATCTTGATGTTTATTTTGTAGGTGACCTGACCTTACAAATCCTACTGCTTCTTAAACAACAGCAACAGAAAGTCAGAATGGTAGATGAGACAGGGTTTTCATTTGAAAGA
Organism: Pantherophis guttatus; assembly: GCF_059756535.1. Taxonomy (NCBI): domain Eukaryota; kingdom Metazoa; phylum Chordata; class Lepidosauria; order Squamata; family Colubridae; genus Pantherophis; species Pantherophis guttatus. The sequence goes on along the minus strand of NC_142063.1, from coordinate 227,277,986 downwards.
GAAAATATTGTTGTTTCATATGACTACCGACGATCAACCAAAACGACCAATGTTTTATTTTTTTTAAAAAAAGGAAATTGTGTGGCATCTGTAGAATAACATATCTAAAATGTCCTATGGTGAGTTCCTACTGTATTTGCATTAATAGTGCCAGTAATATTGCCAAAAAATGTTTCCCAGAATTGAGAGATGAAGTGAAGGCTTCCAGCCTTTGGTTTGTCACTTTGAAACTTTGTGGCTTCTTCCTCCATTGAATTGTTTGGAACATGACCAGTTTGACAAACTGTTGTCCTTCATTTGCTTCCTGGCCCATTTTTGTGGTTCAGTCACTTAGTCTGTGTCCAAGTCTTTGCAACCTCATGGACCATAGTACAGCAGGTCCTCCTGTGCTCTACTATCTCCTGGAGTCTGCCTAAACTCACATACATTGCGTCCATGACATTATCTAATCCAGGGGTGAAATCCAGCAGGTTCTGACAGGTTCTGGAGAACCGGCAGCAGAAATTTTGAGTAGTTCGCAGAACCAGCTTCTGGCTGGCCCCAGAGTGGGGTGGGAATAGAGATTTTGCAATATCCTTCCTCTGCCACGCCCACCAAGCCACACCACACCACACCCACCAAGCCACGCCCACAGAACTGGTAGTAAAAAATTTGGATTTCACCACTGATCTAATCATCTCATCCTCTGCTGATGCCTTCGCCTTTTGCCTTCAGTCTTTTCCAATATCAGATTCTTTTCCAATGAGTCCTCTCTTTTTACTTGGTGGCCAAAGTATTTGAGCTTCAGCTTCAGTATCTGTGCTTCCAAAGAACAGTCAGGATTGATTTCCTTTAGGATTGACTGATTTGATCTGCTTGCAGTGCAGTTCTGGACCATATGCAGGTTGAATTTATCTCAAATTACGCAGTTTTATGGAAAAGAAGGAGCTGCCATGCCATCCAAATGTATTCTGTCTATTTTGTGGTGTTCCTTTCACTGAAAATGCTCTGCACTTCAACCTTCATTTATATCCATAAATTTACTGACATAGTCATGTGCAGTAACTATCATTCTTATAATAATGTCTTCAGACCTATGAGGTCCTTGGGAATTTACTTCAAGACTGGTATTTATTTCTTGTCTATCCAACTATCTGTCCAATGACTACGTATCCATATTTTTCTAATAAAAAGGAAAAGGTGGGTCTTAGTTAGAAACACTGTCTGAATATTGCACAAATATTTTATTTTACAATGGACAATAAGATGGTGGTACAATCACTTGCCAACTCAGCTTCATCTTTTTCATATGTTCACAACCTTATTGCATTTGTGGTTTTCTTTCTGTCTTCTGCCAACACAGAGAGTTAATATAGAGAAGATAATTATATCCTATTGCCATATCAGATGCAACCTAGAATTGCTTGTCTCTATTGCAACTGAATAGCAGAACACATTAAGAGCATGCTGTTCGCACCAGTCTTTTCTGCAAATGAGCCAGCAAAGAGTCAATCTGAGTAGCCATGAGTTAAATTGCACATCTATTTGCATTAATATATTTATATATTTTAACTGTTCTCTGATGGCAACTTCTTTTAAAACACTCATGCTTCGTCATTAGTTTTAATATCACTTCATGTTACATTTTGTAAACTACTGGAAATTCAAAATACGATGGAAATGCAGTAACTTAGATAAACATTCATGATTTTCACTTTATGATGAGTTGTTAATATTTGCGCGTTCTGTTTATGAATTAGTTCTCTACCAAAATAAGGGAAAGATTGATCAATATTATTATCAGGATTATTCTATACTCTAGGACAGAGATGGCTAACCTTTTTGCCATCGCGTGCCAAAAGCAGGGGGAGTGCAGGGGGGTGTCGCGTGCACACATGCTCACACCCATAATTCAATGCGCCGCACCCCCGCACCTGCACGCGCGACCCCCCTGCGCAACCCCCACTTTTGGCATGTGATGTCACGGTGGGCCCAGTGGGCCTGTTTTTTGCCCTCCCCAGGCTCCAGAGGCTTTCTTGGAGCCTGGGGAGGGTTAAAACGGCCTTCCTCAGCCCCCCGGAGGCCCTTCAGAGGCTGGAAATGACCCGTTTCCTGACTTCCGGTGGGCCCAGAAGGCCAGAAAATTAGCTGGCTGGCACATGCATGTGCGCTGGAGCTGAGCTAGGGCAATGCTCACGTACCCACAGATATGGCTCTGCGTGCCACCTGTGGCACGCGTGCCATAGGTTCACCATCACGGCTCTAGGAGCTGTGGTGGTGCAGTGATTAGAATGCAGTATTGCATGCTAATTCTGCTGACTGCCAAGGGTTCAATCCTCACCAGCTCAAGGTTGACTCAGCCTTCCATCCTTCCAAGGTGGGTAAAATGAGGACGTAGATTGTTGGGGGCAATATGCTGACTCTGTAAACTGCTTAGAGAGGACTGTAATGCACTGTGAAGTGGTATATAAGTCTAAGTGCTATTGCTACTGGTATGTGTATCAGGTTTTTAATGATGCGTTCAAGATTTAACCAGGTCCTCTCGAGAGAGAGACTGATTAAATTTCATATCTATAACATGTTTTGTTGTTTAAAATATACATTTTAACAATTAAAAACCTCAATGCCAATATTTTTAGCATTTTTTTTCTTTCAAAGATCATCTCTGAAATTATAGTTCAGTTAAATCAGGGGTAAAATCCAGCAGATTCTGACAGGTTCTGGAGAACCGGTAGTGGAAATTTTGACTAATTCGGAGAACTGGCAAATATCACCTTTGGCTGGCCCCAGAGTGGGGTGGGAATGGAGATTTTGCAATATCGTTCCCCCAGGAGTGGGGAGGGAATGGGGATTTTGCAGTATCCTTCCCCTGCCACACCCACCAAGCCACGCCCATCAAGCCACACCACGCCCACCAAGCCATGCCCACAGAACCAGTAGCAAAAAAATAAATAAATGAATTTCATCACTGAGTTAAATCCTAGCACAATAACATATAAATAACACACACACTTTTTTTTTGCTGTAATTATTCTCCATTTATCTCCAAAAATTCTCCATTAAAATAATTGAAATTTTTAAAATAATTTCTTTGAAAAAGCTGTAAGTACTTCCAAATAAACACCTGGAAATAATATTGGATCCACCATATCCTATAACAGCTCCCTCCCAGAAAAGATGGAAACCTATGGCATAAGTTAATGACATGTGTTTTGTATTTTGGAGGCCACTCGTAAAACATCTTCCTCTCTTACCGCAGACCCTTTCTGACACACCTCAGAGATAGAAACAAGCCAACCAAATTAGCCTAATCATAAACCCATAAAGAACCATTAAAACTGTTCTAAATTGCTCAGAAACAATTGCTTTGCTATCCGTTTCCACTTTGCTGGCTTGTAATGCTTGCTTGTCTGGTGAATAAACATACGAGCTACAAGATTGAGTTCAAAGTTGTTAACAAATTTATTTAAAAGACTGGCCATTAATCATACATTAAGCTGTAATGTCTCAACCAACTTCAGTAGATCTTCATTTTATTTCCCATTTCACTCGTTTTCTGAGATTTGACAGCTATTTTGCTGGCTTCTTCTTGGATGCACTCAGATGGGCCCATTAGTGCTACTTTATTCCTGAGGAATATTCAAACAAATCATTTCTGTGCATAAAATTATAGGCCAGGAAAGATTTGTACACAAGAATCGGACAAAAAAATAGGTTACACAGTGTCCTGGTCTTTGCAGATCCATATCTGACCATGTTTATATCAGGGGTAGTATTCACTTACCTTCGCTACTGGTTCACAAATGTGTGTATGCGCCCAACTCTGAAAAGCATCAAAAACATGGATAAATGGGACGTGATTACATCTGGGTGGGTGGGCGGAGCCTCCCACAGCTGCCACTACTGGTTTGCCTGAACCGGATAGAACCAGCTGAATACCACCACTGGTATATATAGTCATCATTAGCTTCAATATTTGTACACAGTAATGAGCAACTATTCTTAGAAAACAAGAAGGAAAATGGGACATCTTAACAGCATTTTTCTAATAACATCTCTCATCGTCCCACATATCTATACATACAGGTAGTCCTCGATTTATGACCACCCTTGGGATTGGATTTCTGATTGTAAATTGAGACATCCAGGTGACTGGACCTGATTTTATGATCATTTTTTTTGCAGTGGTTGCTAACCAAATCTGCACTTGTTAAGGGAACACTGGGTGCATGGCCCCATTGCGAACTGATAGTAAAGGTAAGTAGAACCCACCCCTGAACACCATGATCATAAGTGCAAATCTATTTTTCTAAATATGTGTTTCTAAAGAAACAGTTGTTGGAAACTGGCAAAAAACACTGAAAATCACAGTCATGGGATGCCGCAACTAGTCATAAAAGTGAGGTTACCAAACACCCAAAATGTGGTCATATGATTGCAGGGGGGACTGGCACAACATTGTACAAGAGCCAGAAGTGCTTTATGGGCCGTAAAGCACATGCTGTAATTTCAAACAGTTGCTAAGCAACTGTTTGTAAATTGAGGACTACCTAGATTGACCTATAAACTGAGTTTTAAACTCAGTGGAGCTTATTTTAAAGCAACATTTTCTATCAGCTACTATGTAGAAACTACTTTTATTTTTCAGCAATCACTCACAATTCCTCATCACATTTTTCTCTCCTTTCTGTCTACAAAATATAGTATCTCCCCCAATCCCATCTCAGAGCATCTAAATGTTTGTATCTTACTTCCACATCTCTCCCTAAGGCTTCATTTTTTTATCTCTCTTTTTTCTCTTCCCCTTTTGGGGTTTATGGACAACTATGTCATAGGCATTTATTCTGTCAGAAATGTTCCTCAGACTCGGTAGAGATGGGAGACATCATCAGTTTTATTTGTATTTCTTTTCTTTTTTCTTTTTAATTCTTAAGGACATTTCACCTTATTCCAATCCCATTTGTTACTTTGGCTTTAAGAGGTTCACTCTAAAATTCAGAATGCATTTCTTGCACATAGCTTCCTTTCAGAGCACTGAAAAGAAATTGATGCACTGCACAAATGATTCTCAAACACAAATAGATTCTCTTTCCCCCCCAAAATGTTTATTAAAATATAATAGAAATACAAAATATCAAAGAAAACAATGGGTAAAATGAGGGAGGGAAGGGGGAAGAGAAAAGGGTAGGGCAAGAGGGGAAAAGAAAGCAAAAAATGTTGACTTCCAACTCCTTTTGGTGCAGTAGAATAACAGCATCAAATCACAACTTTTTACTTTCATTTAATAATATAAATTAGCCATTTCTATAATCACAAACATATCTAATCAGCAAAACCCAAAATCAATGTTTCATTTTTCCCCGCACCTCAAGCACAAAGTTCAGAAGGGGTTTCCAAGTAGAAACAAAAGTCATTGTGTTCTTTTCTGTAATCAGAGCAGTCAGTTTGGCCATCTCTTCTAACTCAATCAACTTTTGCAGCCATCGTGGGAATCAAGGAGCTGCTGATACAGTTCTACAGAGGAATTATTGAGTCTGTTATCTGTACCTCTATAACTGGTTTGGTTCTGCAACCCAACAAGACAGACACAGACTTCAGAGGATAATTAGAACTGCAGAAAAAACAATTACTACCAACCTGCCTTCCATTGAGGACCTGTATACTGCACGAGTCAAAAAGAGGGCTGTGAAAATATTTACAGACCCCTTGCAACCTGGACATAAACTATTTCAACTCCTACCCTCAAAACAACACTATAGAGCACTGCACACCAGAACAACTAGACACAAGAACGTTTTTTCCCAAACGCCATCACTCTGCTAAACAAATAATTCCCTCAACACTGTCAAACTATTTACTAAGTCTGCACTACTATTAATCTTCTCATCGTTCCCACCACCCATCTTCTTCCACTAATAACTGTATAGCTGTAACTTTGTTGTTTGTATCTTTACGATTTATATTAGGACTTTTTCCTGATATGATTTGATTGCTTATTTGTTCCCTATGACTATCATTAAGTGTTGTACCTTATGATTCTTGACAAACATATCTTTTTTTTTAATGTGCACTGAGAGCATATGCACCAAGACAAATTCCTAGTTTGTCCAATCACACTTGGCCAATAAAATTCTATTCTATTCTATTCTATTCTATTCTATTCTATTCTATTCTATTCTATTCTATTCTATTCTAACGTGTCCTTCCATTTTTGTGCATAAAGTAATCTTGCTGCCATCAACATATATAGCATCCAAGTCTTATTTCATTAATTTTTTTACTACTGGTTCTGTGGTCATGGCTTGGTGGGCATGGCAGGGGAAGGATACTGTAAAATCTCCATTCCCTCCCCACTCCAGGGAAAGGTTACTGCAAAATCCTCATTTCCTCCCTATCAGCTGGGACTCGGGAGGCAGAGAATAAGCCGCATTGTAAGCCGCCCTGAGTCTCCGGAGAAGGGCGGCATATAAATCAAATTAAAAAAAAAGATGGGGGCGGGGCCAGTCAGAGGTGGTATTTACCGGTTCTCCAAACTACTCAAAATTTCCACTACCAGTTCTTCAGAACTGGTCAGAACCTGCTGAGTAACACCTCTGTGTGTTTTGCATTGTATTTCATTGTTTTTGTTTAAGCTGCATGCTGCCCAAATCTGCATTGACTGTCCTGACTCTAGGACCAGCAGTAATATGGTTATGTTAAAGAAGAGCTCTTATCATGGATTTATAGGATGATATTCAAATTATGAGACTTCTCCCTCTCCTCCAGTATTCTAGTTTTATGGTGCATTTGCTTATCTGTTAAGAGAAGATGTCATATTACAGTCATCTGTGAGAGTCCTTAGAGTAATATTAGAAGTGTTCTCCATGGCAACATCATCTCAGAGATGATGAGACCAATCCTATAGAGAGGCTGCCTCAGGGCACTTCCATTTTAAGATGATAGCATGCTTAGTACTTATTAGCAGATGGGGAACACATTTCTGGTGTCATCTGACTTCAGCTGAATTTGTACAAGGGTGTAGGAGCCTTGCCATAAGGAACTAAAGGAAATTTCAGAATCATAAAGCTAAAGCTTTACTTATTTATTTATTTTTGAGACACTATAAATAACAAAGTCAGATGTCTGTACTTTTCTTCCACTCTCTCCAAAGTTTTGTTAAAATAACTTTTTTTCATGATTCAGTGGATGAAAAGGAATTGTTCATTTTGATAACAATGAAAACGTTGTGAGTTATAGCATGAGAAGTCAATCACATTCCCATTATTAAGCGTAGAACTCTGTGATTTGAATGTATGTGTCTTTAGGACTGAATCAAAATGTTCTTATAGAATGCTGCCATTGTTCAGGTAGTAAAGTTATAATATCTCCTCATTTGAAAGTCTCATTGTATAGAAAAGAGTAAATTTGCCAACATCCTACTCAGGAACAGAGGCACTTAAATTTGGCAATTTCAACAGGGCTGAAATCATGCACCTATGCATAAGGCTGTCTAAAACAAACACTGTTATTGGTATCTGAGGTGGGTAAGAAAACCCACCTCTTCCTCTTTGACCTTTGTCGATTTCCATTCTGTCCTTAATTCAGGAATGTATACATGTTAGTTTAGTTTATAGTTTATTTGATTTGTATACCGCCCTACTCCCGAAGGACTCAGGGCGGTGAACAGCCAACAATAAAATACATAAATACACAAAATTTAAAAACCCGATAAAATCAAATTAAATTATTTGGCCCAGACAAATTAAAATACCCCAATAATTTAAAAACAGATTAAAATTTACGTATTTAAAAAGGGAAGAGATCAGGCCAAGCCCGCTTGATGGAATAAAAAGGTCTTCACAGCACGGCGGAAGGAGCGCAGAACCAGGATCCTCCATATCTCCGGGGGGAGCTCATTCCAGATGGTAGGTGCCCCCACAGAGAAGGCTCTCCCCCTAGGGGCCGCCATGTGTGAGACGTGTTTTCATGTGGAGATTTTTCCCCCCTTTTTTCCTTGGCTTTTTATCTGATGCTGTTTTCCATTCATTCCCTGCCATCTTTTCAGATCTGCTTTAAAGCTTGTTGTTATGGGGAGATTCTCCTGCGTCAATTTATTTCCATTAGCTAACAGTAGTATCCATTTGGATTAAGTCAAGGTTAACTTAATTTGGGCTTCCACTAAGGTTAGCTGTCTTTCAGTTGCAAAGGCGAGAGTGGCAACAGCCACAGTGCTGAAATACACAAGCTGTTGAGTCAGGAGAACCAGATTGGACCATCTGCCTTGGGAGTAGCACTCTTGGAAATGTTTCAATACATTAGAACCCTGTAACATAAATAGTGTTGAATCCAAGAAAGAACCACGTTTTCTAAGCTAGCTTCTACAAATTTAGTTAGCGTTCTTTGAATCATAGTGTAACATTCTCTTAACAGCCAGACAGAACATCATCTCAATTACTAACATTCATTGTGTCAGATGAGAGGAGGTTGATAAGCAGAGTGGACCATAAGTTCACTTATGTAATTACCGTTGTTTAAGCTCCATGAGACCTGGGATAGGAAAACTTTTTATATGACTGAACTGTATTATTACATAAATGAGAGAGAGAGAGAGAGAGAGAGGGAGGGAGGGAGGGAGGGAGAGAGAGAGAAGAAGGGAAAGAGAGGGAGGGGAGGGGGAGGGAAAGTTAGGAAAACTTTTTATATGACTGAACTGTATTACTACATAAATTAAAAAGAGAGAGAGAGAAGACGGGAAAGAGAGGAAGGGGGAGGGAGGGGGAGGGAGGGAAAAATAGAGGGTGGAGGGGAGAGAGAGAGAGATCTTTTCTCTAACCACTCTTTGTCCAGATTATGCAATTTTGAATAATTTACTAAGGCCATGAGGGAGTTCATAGTTTAATTAGCTATCCAATAGTAGTTTATTCTGGTCACTGACTAGAATTCTACAAATTAACAGAATGATTAAAGAGTTCCTGTTTCAAATAAAATGCAAACATCAAATTGTTACTAGATCATCAAAGTGATGAAGTGATGATTACGTTTTTACAGACATTATAACATTTTTTCCACTTTCAAGGAAACAGAATTGTGCTCGTCTGGCAGGTAATTAATAGTACATTAATTAAATCAGAATTGTCTGGGTACTTCACCAAATAGGGCATTATGAAAAGTGCCCTTATAGAAGATGCAATATAAAAAACCGTGGTCTATGAATTCAAAGACCCAATTTTGAGCAAGGCATTAGAGCAGATGATTGCCAATGTCCTTTCCAATTCTATGATTCTCTGATATTTAAACTCATAATGTTTAAATATTTTCCCTTGAACACAACTGGGGAGAAGGCAGTCAAATGTGCTAATCTCGGTGCTCTTTTGAGTTTGGGAACAGTTCTTTGTCTAAGGAGATTCTGTGTCATCCAGGTCATGATTGTCCCAATGGTGCTTTTTTCAAGAGGTAACTGGACTTTCTGTTTTTTCCTTTGCTGGTGTTTCACAAGAAGAAGGAGAAGGAGAAGGAGAAGGAGAAGGAGAAGGAGGAGGAGGAGGAGGAGGAGGAGGAGGAGGAGGAGGAGGAGGAAGAGGAAGAGGAAGAGGAAGATGATGATGGAGGAGGAGGAGGAGGAGGAGGAGGAGGAGGAGGAGGAGGAGGAGGAGGAGGAGGAGGAGGAAGAGGAAGAGGAGAAGGAGTTGTTGTTTCTTGGATGAGAAGTGAAACATCTTCAAAGAATAAACCCAGAAAGTCCAGTTGCCTCTTGAAAAAGCACTTTTGCGAGAACAGTTCTTTGGTTTACTACTTAAAAGAAAAAGACTTGATTACTCAAAAATACATTCCTGGGTTATTTTTGTCTGTTTGTTTGTTTTGCACTTGTGTCAGAAGCACTGAGGTGCTTTTGGGTTGAAAGGATTAGCCAATGACATATCACCGTTGCCCTGGGGTGGCCAGCTGGGGATTCTTTTCATGTCCCCAGCAAAAGCTGGAGTGAAGGATGAGATTTTGATTTGGCTTGCATTTAGCAGAACCATGAAAAACTATGTCCATCTATTTAAAAAAAAATAACTTGCTCTGTTGTCTGATCATTTAACCATCATTTAACCAAAAAGAGAACTTTAGGTCATTTTGCAAATGGGAGCTTGATTTTAATATAGCTAACCTCAAATGCTCCCTTATAACACTACAGTAAGTGGCTAAGACACTCTGTTGCTTTAATCCAATTGGTATCTATAGTAGGAGCACCACATCATTTGCATATATTAGAAGATTCATTAATTCATGTCCTTAATCACTCTGGAGACTTACAAATAAAAAGAATATGTATAAAAATAATCAACGAATTAAAACAGCAAAGCACCAGTTAAAAGCCCCCCCCCCCCATCAGAAAAGGGCTCTACAATAACCGTCTCTCAATTGCCAAGGAGAATAAAATTATTCAATTATTTTAAAACAATGCAAGGGTGGAAACTAATGTTGGACCCATAAGCCTTATAATGTGTTCATTAGCTAATGATCATAATAAGTAATTTAGAGAAGATCTTCTATATATCTCCCAGAACTAAGAACCAAGAACTGAGGATAAATTTCCTGACAGTGAGAACAATTAACCAGTGGAATAACCCTCTAGAATTTGTGGGTGCTCCATCATTAGAGGTTTCTAAGAAGAGATTGGACAATCATTTGTCTGAAGTGGTCTCCTGTTTGAGCAGTGAGTTGGACTAAAAGACCTTCAAAGTTTTTTCCAACTCTGTTATTCTGTTTTGTTCTTCTGCCAGTCGAGAGTTGATGTGGACAACATGGAGTGAAGATGCATCCTATTTGTATTCTTCTTTGAACAGTGGCTTCTTTAGTTCGGTGGTCCTGCATACTAACTTGACTCTTTATTCCAGAGCAGAACAGAAGAAAGCAAGTAGATGTCATAACAAACCATGGTAATTGCCAAGAAATCTAGGAAAACCAAAGACAAAACTCTCAGAAAGGAACTTGACAAATAGCTATAGAGAGATTTTAAAAGAGGCAAGAAGCAGTATTACAACAACATTTATAAAGACACTGAAGATGGAAACAAACATGGAAAGCAAGAAATGTTTTTCAAAAGATCTGTAAATACAGAAAAAGGTTCCAACCTCAAATTGGTATGCTAAAGGATGCCAATGGAGAGAGAGTGACCAATTCAAAGGTGATCAAAGGAGTATATTGAAACACTGAATAGTAAAGTTGTCAAAATACCTTAGAAGGTATTCCCTATTGTATCTTATGATTAATGAATGTAACTATGATTTATGATCTATGATGTATTACTTTGTTGTTTGTATGTACACTGATAGTTTATGTAGGGGAGAGAAATTCCTTGTGTGTCCAATCACACTTGACAAATAAAGAATTCTATTCTATTCTATTCTATTCTATTCTATTCTATTCTGTTCTGTTCTGTTCTGTTCTGTTCTGTTCTGTTTTACTCTACTCTACTCTACTCTACTCCACTCTACACATCATATCATATCATATCACATCACATCACATCACTTCACATCACATCCTATTCTCTTTACAAGAACCTCATGTTAAATCAGGCTTTGGAAAAATTCCAGATCCAACTAAACTAAAACTATGGTAGAGATTACCTGCGATCAATTGTACTTAACTATAATTTTGAGAACTAGTCCCAAATAATGTCTATGGAGATTCTCAATCATCCAGGTCATGGTTGTCTCAAAGGTGCTTTTTCAAGAGGCAACTCGACTTTCTGTTTTTTCTTTGAAGATATTTCGCTTCTCATCCAAGAGCTAAAGAAGCTTCTTGGATGAGAAGCAGAATTGCTGGATTGCAATTTCTAGGGTATTGAATTATTGAATCTGTAGAAAGTACTAATATCCTGTATTTACTGTAACTGATTTAATGTTTCTAGTTCAGTTTCAGCTAAAATTAAATTCACTTCACTTCACTTCCTTACCCTAAGTGCTTCCCAATGTTTAATGTGGGTGGCTAAAGTTAATTATGGCCGTTAAGCCCCAGTCTACATTGACCAAGTACTCAGCTGGCATTAGTTCCATTCAAATTCCATTCTGAGGATTCTTTTTTGATTTTGGATTTGTCACTACAAAGTTATAAGCTACATTTTCCACTCTATGAAATACATAACTATTATTGAATTTATTATAAACTTTCTATTAAATTTTTCAATAGATTGATTCTTGATGAGAGAAGGAGATACTGTATATTTATCTACAATATGTAAACTAGGTTTAAAAGTGATATCTCTTTCAACTCTCTTGAAATGATGGTCCAACTTCTTGGAAATTTTTATTGTGTTTTTCTGCATATCAATAAAATATGTATATGGTGCCATATCAGAAATTATACTACTTATTTTGAAACAGAACTTTCTGGCCCTAGTTCAAAATATTGGTCCATTTTGCTCATTAATATTTACTATTAATACTATTCTATTACTATAGCCAAGGTGGTGCAGTGGTTAGAGTGCAGTACTGCAGGCTATTTCTGCTGCCTGCCTGCTGCCTGCAATTTGGCAGTTCAAATCTCACCAAGCTCAAGGTTGGCTCAGCCTTCCGAGGTGGGTAAAATGAGGACCCAGATTGTTGGGGGCAATATGCTGACTCTGTAAACCGCTTAGAGAGGGCTGTAAAGCACTGTAAAACAGTATATAAGTCTAAGTGCTATTGCTATTGTTAATGGCAGGAGTGCTTTCATGGCCCAGTTAGAGATACTGCCCTACTGTGCCACAATCTGTCCCACCAATGCTCCAAACAAAAATATTTATGTGAAAAGGAACTAATGGAAGTAACAGTGAAGGTGGAGGTTAATGCCAAATATTCCAGAGTCACTTGGAGTTAGAAGTTCTGTACACTTGGGAGCAAAGTGGGTTCTACTTACCTTTACTACCGGTTCGCAATGAGAGCGTGAGTGCTTTACAGAAGTTTATGCACAGGCGTAGATTATCCATTATGATGTCCGGGCAGGTGGAGGGAGCCTCCTGCCGATTTTACTACCGGTTCGCATGAACCGGACAGAACCAGGAGCAACCCACCACTGCTTGGGAGATCCTTGAACAAAATTCAGAAGCAGCTAAAGTGGGATAGTAGTAGTAGTTTTTACCATTCAGTCATGTCTGGCTCTTGGCAACTTTAGAGGCAAGCGCTCTCCTACCAAGCACATCTTCATTCAATTGTTGATCGTTCATCTTTGTATCAGCTTTGATGGTATCAAGCCAGCAAATTCTTTACTTGCCCCTTTTTCTGGTTCCATTAACCATTCCTAGCATTAAAAGCCCCTATTTCATCCACAAAACTTTTTAATTTCAATGAAGAAAAAAGGAACAGATTCATATGTTGTCGCATTTGAATACCAGCTCAGTATTTCTTACATTATATGTAATATGGGGGCAATATGCTGACTCTGTAAACCACTTAGAGAGGGCTGTAAAAGCACTGTGAAGCGGTATATAAGTCTTTGTGCTATTGCTATTAGCATGAAGCACATGATAGACATTGTTAAAAGACATTCCTGTTCACTGTTATAAAGATATTGAGAACGAATGATTAAATACCTTTCAAATAAATTGCAATAGTTATTATATGCTATTATATGTTCATATGAGGACGTGCTTTGACTACTAATATTCACCCACATTTGGTGAACATACATCAGACTGAATTTAAAATGACAGCAATATAAGCCAGATGAATGTATCGTTGAGTGGAGATTTTCAGAAATCTCCCAACGAAGTCCAAGCGTTTTCTAGAAATCATATAACTGATTCAGGATCATTTATCGTAGGCGGTTGTCATCTCTACGGTAGGAACTATCTGAACAATGATCCCACAAATGCTTGGCATATGCATAACAGTTCTTTTTAACTTAATGGACACTTTCATTAGCATCAACCTTTTGCACAATGAATTTCTTGGTGACATTTCTACCGGCATGCCTCTTCATTTGCCATTATTAGTTTAGCGCAGTCTTGTTTCTCTCTACTGTTATGGCACTTGATAAAAGATGGAAACCTGCATAAAGATAAAAGGTTAATATAATCATCTCTAGACAGCTGCCCTTTAACACTCGGGGGAAGAAATGTATTTTTGAAATAGTGCTAGGCATTAACAGCTTCTCCGTGTTCTGTGCTTTATACCCAGTGAAGCAAACATTCTGCTTCTTTAAACAATTCTTGGGAAGCTAAACTCTTAATATATCAAGTTTCAAATAGAGTTTCCTTAATGCATAAGTAAGTATTTCTGAGACAAAATGTTATCTGTCTCTCGATCCTCTCCATATGTGTACTAGGGAGCAAGACTAAATCGATCTCCCTCCTGTATTGAAACCATTCACTCTAGCTTAATTCCTTTTGATGTACAATAGGCATACACAAAACTTTGAAGGAATGTTTTGCTTTAATAGCAATAGCACTTAGATTTATATACTGCTTCATGGTGCTTTACAGCCCTTTCTAAGCAGTTTACAGAGTCAGCATATTGTCTAACAATCTGGCTCCTCATTTTACCCACCTCGGAAGGATGGAAGGCTGAGTCAACCTTGAGCCTGGTGCTATTTGAACTGCCAAATTGCAGCAGAAGGCAGCAGAAATAGCCTGCAGTACTGCACTCTAACCACTGCGCCACAGTGGCTCATAATGAACTTTAGTATGAGAAATCCTTTAATGAACTTTAGGATGAGAAATCCCTTCATAATTGCTTTATAAAGCAAGACAGGTTGCAATGTTCTA